>NC_072477.1:82631609-82876609 GCF_027574615.1 Eptesicus fuscus
ACCTTACAGCATTTCATATAATACTGGTTTGGTGGTGATGAACTCCTTTAGCTTTTTCTTGTCTGTGAAGCTCTCAGTCTGACTTTCAATTCTGAATGATAGCTTTGCTGGGTAGAGGAATCTTGGTTGTAGGTTCTTGCTATCATCACTTTGAATATTTCTTGCCACTCCCTTCTGGCCTGCATAGTTTCTGTTGAGAAATCAGCTGACAGTCATATGGGCACTCCCTTGTAGGTAACTAAGTGTTTTTCTCTTGCTGCTTTTAAGATTCTCTCTTTGTCTTTTGCTGTTGCGATTTTAATTATCATGTGTCTTGGTGTGGTCCTCTTTGGATTCCTCATGTTTGGGACTCTCTGTGCTTCCTGGAATTGTAAGTCTATTTCTTTCACCAGGTGGGGGAAGTTTTCTGTCATTACTTCTTAAAATAGGTTTTCAATATCTTGCTCTCTCTCTTCTTCTGGCACCCCCATAATTCAGATGTTGGTATTCTTGAAGTTGTCCCAGAAGCTCCTTACACTATCTTAATATTTTTGGATTATTTTTTCTTTTTGCTCTTCTGGTTGGGTGTTTTTTCCTTCCTCGTATTTCAAATCATTGATATGATTCTCAGGATCCTCTAATCTACTGTTGAATCCCTGTATATTATTGTTTATTTCAGTCAGTGTATGCTTAATTTCTGACTGGTCCTTTTCCATTTTTTGGCATTCTCACTAAGATCCTTGAAAGTTTCACTAAGTTCCTTGGAGGATTCTAGAAGATTCTTGAGTAACTTTATAACCATTGTTTTGAACTCTGTATCCAGTAGTTTGCTTTCTTCCATTTCTTTCATTTGTGACATGTTTGTTTGTCTCCACATTTTGGCTGCTTCCTTGTGTTTGTTTCTATGTATTGAGTAGCTGCTAAATCTCCTTGATTTGATAGAGTGGCCTTGTGTAGTAAGTGTCCTATAGGGCCCAGTGGCTCAGCCTCCTCAATCACCTGAGGTGGACACTCTTGGTGCACCTCTTGTGGGCTGTGTGCACAGTTTTGTTGTAGTTGAGCCTTGATTGCTGTTGGTGTCATTAGGAGGAATTGACCTCCAGGACAATTGGCTGTGGGGACCAGCTGCAATTACAGTGGGAGAGCTGCTGTGCAGGAGACACCCTTATGGGGCAGGATTTGCTTCAGTGGGGCTTTGGTGCTCACTGAGTGTGTCATTTATTGGATGGGAAGAGTTGTAATCTGGTATGGTCTCACACTGACCACTGGCTCTTGGGTCTCCAGGAAGGTGCAAAGTCAGCCACTGCCTGGGGCTACCCAGCAGGAGCTACAGAGAGATCTGCAGATTCCTCCTCTTTGTATGAGGTTTGGAAGTGCCCAGATGAGGCCCAGCTGTGAAGCAAGGAAGGCTAGTGCTGGTGCCAGGTCTTTGGCCTTTTATTGATAGGTTTGGGGCTACCTGACCCAGCTACAACTTGTTTGACAGATTTTTAGCCTGATAAAGGACAGACCATTCATATTCAAAAGCCACTGTCCAAAGCTTGGGTGAGGTTGTAAATTGTGTGGGGCGGGGTCTCAGGGAATCACCAGGGCTGAGCAAACAGAAATGGCTGACAGTCAGCCTTGCACCTGGGAGGTCCCAGCATGAGAACAATGACCACTGCAAGCACCTCCGTCTGGAAGAAAGCCGGCTCCAAGTTCCTGCCCCAATTTCAGACAGTCCAGTTTCTCCCTGTACGTGTCTGGGTCCCCCAGAGCCTCACCTGGCACTGGAGCTCAGAGGAAGTGGGAGCTTGTAAATTCAGTTTGCGGTGCCGGCCTTTTACGAGAAGCAGCTGGGCCTCCAGCAGCCTCTGGGTCACTCAGCTCCAATCCACACAGGTTTTTACAGTCTGTAGTTCTTACTGCCCATAGGAACTTCTTTCCCCAGCTCTGGGATCCTGGGCTGGGGGTCTGGTGTGGGGCTGGGATCCCTCGCTCCTCCATGTGGCCTCCACAGAGGCAACCTCCCTCCCTATTAAAAAAGCAGCACACATGGGTGCCAGACCAGCCTGTTTCATGCCTCTATACCTCCTACCAGTCTCAGTGTGCTTTCTTCTTTACTTCTCTAGTTGTAGGACTTCCATTCAGCCAGCTTTCCAGCAGTTCTGGATGATAGTTGTTCTATATTTTAGTTGTAATTTTGATGTGGTTGTGGGAGGCAGTGAGTACAGGCATTTACCTATGCCACCATCTTGGTTCTCCTAGACATATTTCTTACTCTCTCATTTTTAAAAAGCTCATTTAGAAGTAGGTATTTCCCACACCCCATCATCTGTTTTCTCACTTCATAAGAACCAAATATCTCATAGAGCTTGTTTTATTAATGCATATCCTATATAATAAAAGGGTAATATACAAATTGACCCTAATGGCAGAATGACCGTTGGACCAGTCACTATGAGGTGCATTGACCACCTGTTGGCCCCTTCCCCCGGCCGTCAGGTAACTATCATCTGATGGCGAATGGGGAGCCAGGGGTGGGTGGTGGTGGGGGGGTGGGGCTGGCTGCTGGCAGCTGGGGAAGATGGTCCTGATTGCAGGCCAGGCCTAGGAACCATACCCATGCATGAATTTCATGCACCGGGCCTCTAATATATATATGTAATCATTTGCAATAACTCCTTTTATTTTTTTTTTTAAGTATCTAATTTCCCCCCTCAAAAATAGAAACTAAATTTTGTTCAAACCTCTAAGGTCAAAAGCAAGCAGAGTCCAGCTCTTTGGTGAGACCTTGCAGAAGTGTGACACAGACACTGCTAGGGAACAAGCCACTGAAGCCCTTGTATTTGACTCTGTTCCACAGCTTAAGTCCTTTAAAGTGATTTTTTTCTCTATTTTCCTTCACGTGTATGGTGCAAAGATAAGGCCGCAATGGGATGCTGTTGCCTTTACCCCTGGTCACTGGAGGGAGACTCACCTCTTTGATTGTAATGGAAAGACGGAGGCTGTAATCATTGTTTCTGTTAACCTTATTCTATAAAACTCACATGTTCTGCTCCTTTCCTGACTGTTGTTATCTTCCTCTCTCCAGGAATGCGGTGCTGTCCTTCCTGCTCTGACTTCGGCTGCTTTCCCAATAGGAGAAGATAGAATTAGTACCAGTTTCCTGAGGAGGACAGGAGGGGCCTCAGCAGGGTGCTTCCTTAGTTCCTTCAACCCCCTGCCAGGGAGTACTCACAAAGGCTGCCCTGGAACCAGCTAACATTGTATTTTGTGATGAGTAATACCAGTGCCTCTGTATTCATGTATAGCCAGCCCAAGGGAATTAATACACAAATATTAATGATTTGGAGGTAATAATATGTGTGCAGCATTTGATCTGCATGTACAACTCCCGTTGATATTCCATTAAGAAAACAAAAACACATTCACAGTCAGTGTTTGTCCAACTTATTTTTAAAGAAGTGTGGGTGTCTTCTAAGGGGGAAGGTATAAAGAATCACTGCTTAATAAAATCACATGCCTGTGTATAGTTTTAATAGTTGAAATTAGAATATAGCCTTTTCTTTGCATGCTATTAATGGGAAAGAATGCTAAATTACTACTTTTTCTATGTAAGCAAAATCTTCAAATTAAATGAATAAATTTGATCAGATTTTGCTTATACATTCTGGATCTGCAGAGCAATCAAGAGGTAAGAAAGTGGCCCACCCGGTGTGGCTCCATGGTTGAGCATTGACTATGAACCAGGAGGTTATGGTGCGATTCTCAGTCAGGTCATATGTCTGAGTTTCAGGCTCCATCCCTAGTGGGGGGCAGCAGGAGGTAGCCGATCAATTATTATCTCTCATTTTGATGTTTCTCTCTCCTCTCCTCTCTCTCTCTCCTCTCCTCTCCTCTCCTCTCCTCTCCTCTCCTCTCCTCTCCTCTCCTCTCCCCTCCTCTCCTCTCCTCTCCTCTCCTTCCCTCCCTCCTCTCCTCTCTCCTCCCCTCCCCTTCCGTCCCCTCCCTCCTTCCCTTCCTCTCTCTCTCTCTCTCTCTCTCTCTCTCTCTCTCTCTCTCTCTCTCATTTCTCTCTGAAAGCAATAAAAATATGTTTTTTAAAAAAGAGGTAAGAAAGTGAGTTATAAGATCATTATTCCATATTATTAGAGGTCAAATCAAAGGAAGAAGGTTTTATGTACTTTTTCCAAGGGTGTGGGGTGACTGTGTTTTCTAAATGGTGTAGATTATTTTCCATCTGTCCAAGCTTTACTTTGTGGGGACAGTCAATGGGATTTCTAAATATAGTGCCGTCTTATAGTCTGCCTCTCTGTTAGCACTGGTAGATTCTCCTCCAGACTTCCCACTAGGTAGATATGCAGTAGATTTTACATCTCCGTTTCAGTACAATCCATGCTGACACATCTTCTCTCTGGAGAGAAGAGTGTGGCCTGATGGTAGCAGCACACACTTCAAGAGCCAGGATTTACTGAGTTCTAATCTCAACATCAGGTTCCTCAGTGACTTTAGGCAAGTCACTTTCTTATCCCTTAGGTTCCAAATCTGTAAAGGAAAGACCACAATGCAACGGTAGTGTGAACAGTGCTTAATGTTGGTAAAGTGTTACAGTAATTCTAAATATTATTATCATTACTTTCACACAGTTGGTTCATTTGAGCAACCTCCCATGAATTCAAGCATGTTAGTTCATCAAACTATAAATACACATAGCATATATTTTCTGCAATCAGGTATATGCCAACAGTCTTATAAACAGACTACAGTCTAAAAATGTATTAAGGTCACATTTTTAGTTTGAAATATATTTTCCTATAGAAACAGTGTCACTAATTATCTAGGCACTCGTATAATGCTTTATCCATCTGGTGACATGCATTTGCAATAAAAATATTGGAAAATGGTATTGGTTTTATTTTTTAAATATATTTTTATTGATTTCAGAGAGAAAGGAAGAGGGAGAGAGAGATAGAAACATTAATGAAGAGAGAATCATTGATGGGCTGCTTCCTGCACATCCCCTACCAGGGATTGAACCCACAACCCGAACATGTGCCCTTGACCAGAATCAAACCTGGGATCCTTCAGTCCGCAGGCTGACGCTCTATCCCCTGAGCCAAACTGGCTAGGGCGATATTGGTTTTATTGTGAAGAAAAGATGATAAATTATTTTTACATTTCATGCTTAATAAAAAAAGAATGAGAAAATATCTAGAGAAACATTACAATTTTTAAGAAGCTACCTGAAGATACTGGTACAGAAATCATTAATTCAACATTTACTTCTTCATTTATTATTTAAGAATAATATTTGAGTATATCCTTGTGTGAGACATTGTAGATGCTGAGAACACAGCAGTGGCCAAAACATAAAACAAAACAGTATTCTCAAAGCAGGAGGAAGATGAGAAGCAAGCAAATATATATTATGTCAGATGAATAAAATGTTATGAAAAATAACAAAACAGGGTAAGGGTTGGGTGATTGAGAGATGAGGGTGTATTTCTCATGGGGTAGGACAGAAGCCTGCAATTAGGTGATATTTAATTACAAACCTGAAAGCAGCTGGAAAGCCAGGCATGTGGCTCTCTGACAGGAGAACATTCCAGGCAGGGAGAAGAGCAAGAGGAAACGCTCTACTATGAAAGTGTGTTTGGCATGTCTGAGGAACAGCGAAGAGGTCGCTGTGGCTGCAACACAGTTTATATAGGGTTAGTGATGTCAGATAATGTTGGCGAAATTACAGGGTGTCTGATCACACAGGGCCTTCAGACCAGGGTAAACTCTTCATATTTCATGCTGTGTAAAATGTCAAGCAAAAGGAAGATTTGGAGTCTAGGATTATCCTGTGATATTTTTCATTCTGGCAGTTTCCAGGGGAACTGATTGCAAGGGAGTATGGTAGGCTGAACGATGGTACCATGTCATACTCTCCAGAACCTGTGAATGTTACTTTATATGCTAAAAGGGACTTTGCAGATGCGGTGAAGGATTTCGAGGTAGGGAGATTGTCCTGGATCATCAGGGTGGGCCGATTTAATCACCACAGTCCCCATAGGAGGGCAGGGGAGATCAGAGTGAGTATTAGATGATGTGACCATGGGGAAAGAAGTTGGAGTAATACAAGGATGGGGGCATGAGCCAAGGAATGCATGTGCCTCTAGAAGCCATAAAACACAAGGACATGGATTGTTCTTTCAGAGACTCTGGAAGTAACCAGCCCTACCGACACCTTAACTTTATTTATTTATTTATTTATTTATTTATTTATTATTTTTTATTATTTTTAACTTCTTTATTGATTAAGGTATTACATATATGTCCTCGTTCTCTCATTATCCCCCCAACCCCCCACTCATGCCCTCACCCCCCTGGTGTCTGTGTCCATTGATTAGGCTTATATGCATGCATACAAGTCCTTTGCTTGATCTCTCCCCCTTACCCCCACCCTCCCCTACCTTCCCTCTGAGGTTTGATGGTCTGATCGATGTTTCTCTGTCTCTGGATCTGTTTTTGTTCATCAGTTTATGTTGTTCATTATATTCCAATGAGTGAGATCATGTGATATTTATCTTTCTCTGACTGGCTTATTTCACTTAGCCATAATGCTCTCCAGTTCCATCCATTCTGTTACAAATGGTAAGAATTCCTTCATTACTTTAGCCCAGTGAGAGTAATTGCAGATTTCTGACCTTCTGACTATAAGAAAATAAATTTATATTGCATTAGGCCACCAAGTTTGTGGTCATTTGTTAAAGCAAATGAATACAGGGTACAGAATATGAGGTTAGCTAAATGGCTGCACTCTGGGGAAGAGGATGGGGATGGTTGGTACTAGAGTAACGATGATGGAGGTGGTGAGAAATATTAACTAAGGTTAGGAATTTGTTTTGAAGTTTGTGCTAATATGATTTGCTTATGAATTGCATGACTTACCTGGAAGGAAAGTGATAGGGAAGAAGTGACAGAAGATTTGAGTGGAAGAAAACTGTTTTTATATGGAGTGAAAAGGGAGAAGCAAAAGGTGTGTTTAGGGGATATGTATAACATAAATATATATAATATGAGGTTTTTTATTTTTATTTTTCAAGATCCAACATGCTTTTGCTCAATTGCTGAAAGGTGTACTCAAAAATACCCCTTAACATATTTTATTTCCACATGAACATTCTGACAGGTAGGTAGGTAAGTGGTAGTAGTAACAACTAGGTGATGGGAACAGGACTTATTATCCCTATTATATAAATGAGCATATTAAAGCCAAAGAGAGATAAGGCAATACATTTATAACATTGCCACCATTAAAAAATCAACCTAGCCCTGCTGGCGTGGCTCAGTGTTTGAGCATCAACCTATGAACCGGGAGGTCATGGTTCAATTCCTTTCTAGGGCTATGCCCGGGTGTGGCTTGATTCCCAGGGCGGGCATGTGGGAGGCAGCCGATCAATATTCTCTCTCATCATTGACCTCTCTCCCTCCTTTCCTTTCAGAAATCAATAAAAATATATATTTTTTAAAAATCAACCCAATATTCTGGTTTAATATAACATACATGAAATCTACTGTGTGTGTGTGTGTGTGTGTGTGTGTGTGTGTGTGTTTAAGGATGTTTTCCCCTTCGACTGCTTCTTTTTAAAAAAAATATTTTTTTTATTCATTCATTTATTTTTTGTTAATCCTCACTGGAGAATCTTATTCCACTGATTTTTAGAGAGAGTGGAAGGGAGGGAACAAAAGGAGAGAGAGAGAGAAACATCAATGTGAGAAACAACACAGATTGGTTGTTTCCTGCAACCCAAACAGGCTTGGAACCTGTAACCCAGGTACATGCCCTTGATCAGGAATTGAATCCCTGACCCTCCAGTGAACTAGCCAATGCTCTAACCACTGAGAAACACTGGCCAGGGCAAAATCTACCTTTTTAAAGATGACATATGCTCCTCTAGATTGATAGCATCTTCACACAGAGTAGGCCAAAAGTAGGTTTACAGTTGTTCTGTATGGAAAATAATACAATAATTAATCCTATCTAATAAAAGAGTAATATGCAAATTGACCATACCTCCGCCACGCCCACAAGCCACGCCCACCAGCCAATCAGGAGTGAGTATGCAAATTAACCCAATCAAGTTGGCTGTGGCCACGGAGAGAGCAGGAGGCTTGGGTTTCCCCAGTAATGGAGGAAGCCAAGCTTTCCACACACCCTGGTCTGCCTTGGCCTCCACTTAAGGCTACAAAGTTTTAATTATAGAAGATAAATAAATCCCAACAAAAATGGCTGCAGCCAGGGAGCGAGCAGGAGGCTTGGCTCCTCTGAAGGCTACAAAGTTTCAATTATAGAAGATAAATAAATCCCAGATCACAGGGCCTCTGCTTGGGTTGCTGGGGAGCGTGGCCAGCCCGCAAATCACCACAGGCCCCTCACCCAGGCCACCCCATGCTCCAAGGGAACCCCACCCTGATCCGGGACACCCTTCAGGGCAAACCAGCTGGCCCCCACCCGTGCACCAGGGCCTCTATCCTATCTAATAAAAGAGTAATATGCAAATTGACTATCACTCCAACACACAAGATGGCTGCCCCCATGTGGTCAAAGATGACTGCCCCCATGTGGACACAAGATGGCCAGCAGGGAGGGACCAGGCCTGCAAGGGAGGGCAGTTGTGGGCAATCAGGTCAGCAGGGGAGGGCAGTTGGGAGGGACCAGGCCTGCAAGGGAGGGCAGTTGGGGACTATCAAGCCTGCAGGGGAGGGCAGTTAGGGGTGACCAGGCCTTCAGGGGAGGGCATTTAGGGGCAATCAGTCTGGCAGGGGTGTGGTTAGGGGGTGATCAGGCTGGCAGGAAGAAGTGGTTAGGGGCAATGAGGAAGGCAGGCAGGTGAGCAGTTGGGAGGCAGCAGTCCTGGATTGTGAGAGGGATGTCTGACTGCCCATTTAGGCCTGATCCTATCTAGATTGGGCCTAAACGGGCAGTCGGACATCTTTCCAGGGGTCCCAGATTGGAGAGGGTGCAGGCTGGGCTGATGGGCACACCCTCCTGTGCACGAATTTCGTGCACCGGGCCTCTAGTAAATAATAATACCAGAATAAAATGGGTTTCATATACAATTGTAAAGCTACTTTTTTACCACCCTGTATTTTTCTTTGGATTTTTGTTGTACAAGAGTCTGAGGCAAATGAAAAACTTGAATTTCAAGTTTGATATATTATGTAATGATTTACTTTGAGACATCATGAATATTTACTAAAATTTTATTAAATTTATTGGAGTGAAATTAGTTAATAAAATTATATAGGTTTCAAGTGTACAATTCTATAATATATCATCTGTATATTGCATTGTGTATTCACCACCTAAAGTCAAATTTTCTTCCATTATCATGTATTTTACCATTTTCTACATCACCCAACCACTTTCTTTCTGATAATGAACATTTTTAACCTGCATCTAATAAAAAAAAAAATGAGGGCCTAAAACAACCATTAGAAAAAAATACGTAATATTTAAGTATCACTTCTTAGTGAAAAGGTGATTTAAAAATGCATTAAGATGATAAATTGATTTACAGATATGTGGTAAAAGCTCTACAAACCAACTTTGTGCCTAATTTGCTATTAAAAATCCAATTTTATATATTTTTCCTTTATGCCCCAAACTCCAAACCTGGTTTATAACCTGGATTGTTTTTTAAAGTTTATCAAGTACTTCCTGTATGCTAAATATCACATTAACCAATATATGTGGAATGGCTCACGTAATTCTCAGAAATGCTTACAGTTATAATATTACCACTTTGCTTACTATTGCTGCAGAATTTGTAGCACTTGTGTCAATGAATAGTCTCACAAAAATTTCTAGGTAATTAGTCTCATGGAACATTAAATGGTTGACATTATCCAATTAATGAGTTTAATTAAGATGAAGAGACATTCATTTAGTTGATTATATGTGCAGTTGGAAACTGCCCTACTTTAACTACAATGTTGAATTTCCAACTTTATGTTTGTCAGATGGTTCTCAAATGCCAAATACATGGTGAATCTCTGTGCTTCAGCTACTCAATTTTAACTTGGGTTCCCTGACATTTCTATACTTCCTGCTCTTGCACTATCTGTGATATAGTAGACTTTGTTCACCCTGCAGTATAGTTATCTATTCTGAAATATGTGACTCATATCTTGCAAAATTCACTACCACATTGCTGGGAAGGGGCTCCTTATTTCCTTCCATTATTTTCTTTAGTTATCAATCACCATACTCCCTCTTGTCACCCACCAATATAATTTTTAGTTCCCCCTTATTTTCTTTCATGTAATGCAGTCATCTCCCACTGATATGCAGATATGTTCCAAACAGAGCCTCTCACAAGGGCCACTACTGAAGTGTGATTGTTATTCTATTTAATTTATAACATTGTATTATATACACACCATTCCTACAGCCTAGAACATTAAAACCTCTGCAATATATCTGAAATAAATATACTGCCGAAACCGGTTTGGCTCAGTGGATAGAGCGTCGGCCTGCAGACTGAAAGGTCCTGGGCTCGATTCCGGTCAGGGGCATGTACCTTGGTTGCGGGCACATTCCTGGTAGGGGTTGTGCGGGAGGCAGCTGATCGATGTTTCTCTCTCATCGATGTTTCTAACTCTCTATCCCTCTCTCTTCCTCTCTGTAAAAAATCAATAAAATATATCTGAAATAAATATACTGCTTAACCTATATATTAACAACTCTGATATTGGAAGTGTAATCAGCCTCAAAGCAGGGTTGTTTTTTGCAATTACAGCTTTAAATTTATAATCATATATTCACTGGAAAACTTTGTAGCTATAAAGATGAGAGAGAGAGAGAGAATGAGAGAGAGAGAGAGAGAGAGAGAGAGAGAGAGAGAGAGAGAGAGAGAGAGAATGGATATTACTAGAAGAGTTCATGTTAGGACACAGGTTTGGCTGCAGTAAGAAGTGCTCCCAAAAGAATATAGCTTAAACAAACTTTTATTTATTTTATAGGTAACTAGTTAGGAATGGTATGACAGTTTGGTGGTATCAGGAATTCTTGCTCTTTCCAACTTCTTGCTCCTCTGTTGCTAAAGTTTGTTCTCATACACGTGACCGAAACGACTTCCCATAGTGTTTGGAGGCCAGTTGATGAAAAGAAGAGGGAGGAGGAAGACATATTCCTTCTCTTTAGGAGCACATCTTGGAAGTTGCACATATCACTTCTCTCACATTTCATAGATCAGCACCTACTCTCATGGTCATACCTAAATGCAAAAGAGGCTGCTACACCAGGAAACTTTAGATAGATTAACTTACGTGCAGCTAAAGCTTCTGTTCCTATAGAAAACAAACAAATAAACAAAAGCAGATGTTGGCAGGATAACTATTAGTCTCAGCCAGGGAGAAAATGATGAACATTTCTATATCATGTACCATGAGATTTTCTTGCTTTTGTGCTTTCAATCTTCCCTACATATAATGTCCTTTACTCCCAATTCCGTTGTCAAAGTCAGACTCAATCTTTAAGGCCAAGCTCTCATTTATCTCCCTTTTGAAGCATTCTGTGGTAGAGAAAGTAATGTTTATCAAATATTAAATCTATTTGTCTGTATTTCCCAGCAGTATTTTTGTGGAATAGGGTGTGAGGGGTGGAGCGGGTGTGGAAAGACTCTGACTAGTTCTGGCCAATGGACTTGTAAACTGAAGTAATGAGGGCTTCCTGGCTTAGACCCCTGTCAAGGTCAATGTGGAGGCTATAGACAGTGGAGCATGCTCCAGTCTGGATTCCTGACTGGGGACTCAATCTGTGTTTGAGGTTTTTTATTATTTCAATAGTGTCAAATCACTTCCTGGGTCTTTTTCAGACTTGATTGCCTTTTATTTCACACAGACACACACATACACACACACATCATTCTCTCTCTCTCTCTCTCTCTCTCTCTCTCTCTCTCTCTCTGTCTCTGTCTATATACACTGAGTGGCCAGATTATTATGATCTATGAACGCATAATCATCTGGCCACTCAGTGTATATATGTGTTTTACACTTGTCACATTATGCCTTTTTGTCCGAGTGTTTCTGGTTTCCTGGGAAGATCGGTGAGTTCCTCAATGGTATCTGGTACACAGTAGAGCTCAGTAAAGGGTAATTGTCTAAATAATTTTTAAAAACTCAACGTGGAAGTAAGAAGTGGAGAGGTATCAGAGAAGATGAGACTTAGAATGAAAATAGGAACATTTTATGCAGCAAAGGTATGGCACGGTGTAGTAAATCAGATGCCTATACTTGGCTAGAAGATAACATTCCCATTTATTGGCCTCTGCGTGTCTTTTTGAAAAATTTCAGATGAGGTTATTTTTCCACTAGTTCTGATTGCATAAAATATCCACTTTTGAATGTAGCAGTTGCTTCTTTTACAAATTTTAAAACTGCTTTTGTGCTAAAGGATTGTAGTAGAATTTACCAGTGTGTTTAGTGCTATAAGTGTTTACTACCAAACATATTCTAAAATGATAATCTTTCTGATAAGAAGGCCAAAGTAAATGATTTAATATTATAAATACAAATATTATACTTTGTGGGCTATCTCGCCTATTACTCACCACGACACAATGATTTAGGGGTTATCATCATTCCCATTTCCCAGATGAAGAAGTTAAATGAATTGAATACTGTGGACTAGAGGTCCATTTTTTTATGAAACCATTCAATATATTGTGCAATTACTTGTTTCATGCAATAATACCTAGATTTGCTATAATATAAAATCCAACATTTGAGGTTTAAAAACATTTCCGCTGATTACTGAATGTATTTTAATCATTCAATTACTTTTCCCTTTATCAATAATAATTATTACATTTCTCTACTTTGACTTCTCATTTGGATTTAAAATCTGAACTACTTTCTAAGATCAACATACACAATGAAAAGTGCAGGGCCAGGGTCTGAAAGGGCTACGCTAAATTGTTTATCACACTGAAGTAGTTACTCGAGGATAGTCAGAAAAGCTGAAAGAAGTAACCCAAGAAGTTAAATTGATCTTTGTCACAGATTTTTAAAAGGAGCAAAGCACCATAGATTAGATGAAAACTTGCCTGAGTTTATCCACTCCCTGTACATAAGTGGGTTTTGTAACTTGTATTTACTTAGATAATGTAGTAGGAAACCCACAGTTTAAGTTTATGTTTTATCAACAGCAACACAGTTTTTTAAGGCTAAAATTAAATGAAAGAATTTGGAGCTGCTTTTCAAGTCAGAGTCGAAGAAAACATTTTAAGCAACTGAGATGTAATTATTTAAACATAAGATTGTACAAAAGGAGTACATCAGTCATTTCTTTTGGTTTCTTTTACACATTCATTTTATGTGACACAAGAATTGGCCCTCATCCTTATTTACATCTATCCTTTCTATTTTAGAAATGTATTGTAGGGTGTTGAAAAATTATTATTTGTAGCATTTCCTCAGAGAAGGAAAAGGGAGAAGGGTCCAGGTTTATGCTTGCTGAACCCAACAAAAATTACTCGTGCATATTTTAGAGAAGATTTTGGCTCTCTGCCACGAAAGTTCAAGTGACCACTTAGGACTTCTTATTGAGAACTACTGTATGCAAACACATGAGCTGTGGATTGATTCTTACTTACTTATCAGACCACCAACTTTGCCAGTGCCATTAGCTGCAATACAATCTTGGACAATGTGTGAAACCATCATGATTTTCTCTTCTGATCTCTCTGGTATGCTTCAGAACATCTATGGAAGGCTCAAAAGTAGTACATATACTAGTAATTTCACACTTATGAGTCAGGTTGATGAAAAAAGTGGGCTTGCTACAATGCTTTCAGAGTTATAATTCAAGTGAGAAAACCAACTGCATGTTAAATTTAAGAAAGAACAATGGAAACTTGCAAGCCATAATTTCAAGGTTTATTTCTGCAGATATTGGCATATGGCACCAAATTATTAAATCTAGCACACTACAAAAGTGAACACATGAAAAATTTACATAGGGATAAGAGTATTGTAGAGTTTAGGAATGTGCAAAAAATTTAAAGTATTTTCATAATAATAAATATTATAAAACATCAACTGAGCAACAGTTTTCAAATAAAATACCCACCTAATTTCTATGGTAACTTACATATGTGTAACCCTCACATATATGTGCAAGAAAGTACTTAAATGAAGAAACAATCACAGGCATCAGGTAGACACTTGTTAGCTTTAGTTGTTTATGCATATGATTAGCTAATGATACAACACAAAAACTTTCTTTAGCACACAGAATTTTCTGGGTAAAAGGGGTGGTGGCAGATTTTTATAATTAATGCTCTGCCCCCAAAAAGTAATTCTTTACACCCCAAACTAGGGAAATTTATAAATCTATTTCATTATAAAGTCAGCAGTGAAGAAAGTGTATCACTGAAATGAAATATAAGATGACATGGTAGGCATATTTGCAATAGCAAATAGAAAAAACAATCTACTAAAGTAATGTAGTTGACGAAAATGTTAAAGTGTAGATCATAGATCAGAAGGCTTAATATTGTTAAGATGCTGCTATTTTTTGAAATTTACCTACAGATTCAGTATAATCCCTATCAAAATCCAAAGTGACTTTTTTGTAGAAACTGACAAACTGATTCTAAAATTCATATGGAATTATAAGAGACTAGAGGCCCGGTGCACAAAATTCATAATTCATGCACGGGGGGTGGAGGGAGGGGTATGTGTCCTTCAGCCCAGCCTACCCCCTCTCGAATCTGGGACCCCTCGAGGGATGTCCAACTGCCCACAGGCCTGGTCCCTCCCAAGTGCCCTCCCCTGCAGGCCTGATCATCCACAACTGCCCTCCCCTGCAGGCCATCTTGTGCCGGCTGTCTTGTGTCCACACGGGGGTGGCCATCTTGTGTGTTGGAGTGATGGTCAATTTGCATATTACCTCTTTATTATGTAGGATTAATACTAGCCAACACAATCCAGAAAAAAAAGAACAAAGTATATGGATGCACACTACCTAATTTCAAAACTTACTACAAAGCAATTGTAATCAACACAGTACAGTGCTGGAACAAATATATATATATATATATCAATGGAATAGAATTGAGAGTTTAGAAATAAACACCTACACTTATAGGTAATAAATTTTTGCCAAAGATATCAACACCACTCATTGGGGAAAAAATAGTTTTTTCAGCACATAGTGCTGGGACAACTGTATATCCACATGTAAAAGAATGAAATTGGATCCTTACTTTCACCCCATATGAAAAAATTAACTCCAAATGAAATAAAAACATAAATGCAAGAGCTAAAATTTTAAAACTTGTAGAAGAAAACAAAGGAGTAAATCTTGAATACCTTGAATTTGGCAAAGGATTCTTAGACATGACTCCAAAAACATGAGTAACAAAAGATAAAAAAAAAGATAAATTAAACTTCATAAAAAAAAAGACTTTTGCTGAAACTGGTTTGGCTCAGTGGATAGAGCGTCGGCCTGCGGACTCAAGGGTCCCAGGTTCAATTCCAGTCAAGGGTATGTACCTTGGTTGTGGGCACATCCCCAGTAGGGGGTGTTCAGGAGGCAGCTGATCGATGTTTCTCTCTCATCGATGTTTCTAGCTCTCTATCCCTCTCTCTTCCTCTCTGTAAAAAATCAATAAAAAATATATTAAAAAATAAAAATAAAAATCAATGGGTGATTCTCTCTCATCACTGATATTTCTATCTCTCTCTTCTCCCTTCCTCTCTCTGAAATCAATAAAAATATATTAAAAAAAAAAACTTTTGTGTTTCAAAGGATACCACCAACAAAGAGATATATGCACCTCTATGTTTATTGCAGCATTATTTACAGTAGCCAAGATATGGAAGTAGCCTAGGTGTCCATCAGTAGATGAATAGATAAAGAAGAAGTTGAACATTACACAGCAAAAAAAAAAACCAACACACACAAAAAAATGAAATCTTGCCATTTGTTACAACATGGATGGCACTAGAGGGTATTATGCTAAGTTAAACAAATTAGGCAGAGAAAGAAAAATACTGCATGGTTTCACTTATATGTGGAATTAAAACAAAATAAAAACAAAAATAGAATCATAGAAACAGAGGCCAAAGTCATGGTTACCAGAAGGGAAATAGTGTGTGTGTGTGTGTGTGTGTGTGTGTTTGGGGGGGGGGAATTAGGTGAACATGGGAAGGGGAATAGAATGAATAAAATTGTGATAAGTTTGCATGGTGACCAGATGACTACTAGAATTAGTAGGCAAACATATTGTAAGGTATAAAATGTTGTATCACTATAATGTACACCTGAAACAAATATATAAGATTGTACACTAACCATCCTATCTAATAAAAGAGTAATATGCAAATTGACTGTCACTCCAACACACAAGATGGCTGCCACCATGTGGTCAAAGATGGCTGCCTCCATGTGGACACAAGATGGCTGCCACAAGATGGCCAGCAGGGGAGGGCAGTTGGTAGGGACCAGTCTTGCAAGGGAGGTAGTTGTGGGCGATCAGGCCAGCAGGGGAAGGCAGTTGGGAGGGACCAGGCCTGCAAGGGAGGGCAGTTGGGGGCGATCAAGCCTGCAGGGAAGGGCAGTTGTGGGGGGACCCAGGCCTGCAGGGGAGAGCAGTTGCGGGGGACCCAGGCCTGCAGGAGAGGGCAGTTAGGGGTGACTAGGCCTGCAGGGGAGGGCATTTTGGGGGACCCAGGCCTGCATGGGAGGGCAGTTGGTGGGGGGACCAGACCAGCAAGGGAGAGCAGTTAGGGGCAATGAGGCCCACAGGGGAGGGCAGTTAGGGGTGACCAGGTCAGCAGGGGAAGGCAGTTGGGTGGGACCAGGCCTTCAGGGGAGGGCAGTTGGGGGCGACCAGGCCAGCAGGGGAGAGCAGTTAGGGGCAGTGAGGCTGATAGGCGAGGGCAGTTAGGGGTGACCAGGTCAGCAGGGGAAGGCAGTTGGGGGGACCAGGCCTTCAGGGGAGGGCAGTTGGGGGCTACCAGGCCACCAGGGGAGGGTAGTTAGGGGCAATCGGGCTGGCAGGGGAACAGTTAGACATCAATCAGGCTGGCAGGGGAGTGGTTAGGGGTGATCAGGCTGGTAGACAGAAGCAGTGGTTAGGTCCAATCAGGAAGTCAGGCAGGTGAGCAGTTGGGAGCCAGCAGTCCTGGTAGGATCGGGCCTAAATGGGCAGTTGGACATCCCTCGAGGGTTCCAAGATTGGAGAGGGTGCAGGCTGGGCTGAAGGACACCTCCCCGCCCCCGTGCACAAATTTTGTGCACTGGGCCTCTAGTATTTAAATAAAAACCAAATAAATAAAATAAAAACAAAAGTGAAAAGACATCCCACAGAATGGGAGAAATAGTTTCAAAACACATTTGATAAGGGATGTTTATCTAGACTACATAAATAACCCTTACAATTCAATAATAAAAAAAGACCTCAACCCAGTTAAAAAAATAGACAAAAGATCTCAATAGACACTTCTCTAAGGAAGATACAAAAATGACCAGTAAGCAATTGAAAGATATTCAACATCATTAGCAAGAAAGGGAATGCAAATCAAAACTACAATGAGAAGCCACTTTACACCCACCGAGACCACTAGTCAGGTAATTAGTGCTGGTAACTATATGGAGAATCAAAACCCTCATATTCTGCTGGTAGGAATATAGAATGGTGCAGCTGCTTTGGATAACAATATGTGAGTGCCTCAAACAATTAAATGGAGTTACCATATGATCCAGCATTCCACGCCTAAATATCTAACCAAGAGAAAGAGAAACATATATCCATACTAAAACATAGATATGGATATTTATAATATCAATATTCATAATAGCCCAAACATGGAAACAATCCAAATGTCCATCAAAAGATGAATATATAGTAAACAAATGGTGATATATCCAGACAAGGAAATATTTTTAGCCATAGAAAGAAATGAAGTACTTACACATGTTCCAACTTGGATAAACCTTGAAAACATTTCTCAAAATGAAAGATGCCAATCACAAAACATATTGTATGGTTTCCTTCAGATGAAAGTCCAGAATAAGGAGATCCATAGAGACAGAAAGTAAATTAGTGGTTGCTTAAGGCTAGGGGGAAGGAGTGAATGAAGAGGGGATGCACGTATGTGTGGGGTAATAGTTAAAGGGTGTAGGGTTATTTTTTAAGTTAATGAACATGTTTAAAATTGGGATAATGGTTACATATATATATGTGAATATACTAAGATATGTTGAATTGTATACATTAAATAGAACTGTAGCCAGTGAATTATATCTCAATAATTCTTCTTTTTAAATTAAAAAAATAAGGAAACCTTTAACTCTATGGCTAGATAGCCACTACATAAGAGACAAAAATATGAATTCTGGTAATAAAAGATGTTATGGTGATATGTCAAACCCTACAGAATTGACTTCAGTTCTTATAGATGAACAGGAATACAAAATATTCAGCTTCTTTGATACTGAAGCAATTTATTCATTAATGTTAAATAAATGAGGTAGAAACACTAACAGCCACGGATTAGGTTTCTATTGAGAAAAGTAATTATAAGCTGAAGACTATCATGATCCCTACTTTACTTACACTGAAATTAAGGAGAGCTATCACAGATGGACTTTGAAATATTTTTTTTCAGAACACAATTCTCTATAAAAGGAAAAGAAAGAGAAAAAAGAAAGTGAACTCAAGATCAAAAAGAAAGAAAAGGTGGTTGAGATATAGTATGTACTATGTAGCCACTGAGATGGTTAATTCTGGAGGTATGATTGATTGTTCCAGACAAAGTAGACTAGAAGACTGAGCACAAGGAAGTTTTGCAACAAATAAATGATACCAATATGAGCACAATAAAGGGTATTCTGTGTAAAATGCTCTCAAATGGAATATAATGAACAACATAAACTGATGAACAAAAACAGATCCAGAGACAGAGAAGCATCGATCAGACCTCAGAGGGAAGGTAGGGGAGGGTAGGGGTAAGGGGGAGAGATCAACCAAAGGACTTGTATGCATGCATATAAGCCTAACCAATGGACACAGACAACAGGGGGGTGAGGGCATGAATGGGGGGTGGTGGGGGGAATGGGGGAATAAGGACACATATGTAATACCTTAATCAATAAAGAAATTTAAAAAAAGTCAAATATAAATAAAGGTATTTATAAAGCAAAAAAAAAAAAAAGAGAGAGAGAGAGAGAGAGAGAGCACAGTTCACAATACTGAGACTTATTGTCATTACATCTCTTCTGTTGATTTTTCTTGGGTGAAACTGCGATATATTTTAAGTGTTTAAGGAGACTCACACATGTGGTTCTCTCTGCACCCAACTTCAGAGTTACTTTGGACCTCTAAGTCTTTTCTACCTTTCTTTAAAAACTAGAGGCTGGGATGAAATTCGTGCACGGGTAGGGTCCCTAGGCCTGCCTGGCGATCAGGGCTAATTGGGGCCTTCTGGCTGCTGGCCTGGGCCTCCCTTCCCCAGCTGCCAGCTGCCGGCCAGGGCCTTCCTTCGTTTCGTGCCTCCCCCTGGTGGTCAGCGCACGTCATAGCAAGCGATTGAAGTCCCTGTCTCCTTCGAACTCCCGAGGGGACACTTTGCATATTAGCCTTTATTATATATAGATTAAGGTGAGTGTACAACAACAAATCTGAGTCCACACTCACTATGCATCCAAGCAGCCCTCCCAGTTACCCTATCTGCTCCATAAAGGGCAAGAAAGAGCAAAAATAGACCGAGAACAGATGTTAGTTGCACCTATATACAATGAAACCAACTTGCTCTGAAACTGCTCCTGTTCAGCTTCATACTTCTAAGGACAGCATCCAGGTTTGGACTGCAAGACTGCTTTCTATAGACTGCTCATTTGACTTTAACTACAGTGTTTCATGATCAATTTGGTAGATTGTCTAAGTAAATGTTAAATGAATGAACTTATCCATAGTCACCAACATTATTATTTTTACCTGGCATAGCATTGTGGTTTGAAAGGTTATCGTTTCCTTTTGATTGCATGAGGAGCATTCCATGAGATGAAGGTGTAATTCTTGCTACCATGCCCAGCACTAGAGTTGACCAACGTTAATTAACTTCTTGGATCTCAAATCCATTTGAGGCTTCTGTTAGAAGAGCAAAAAACTCTTCAAGAATCTCATATAGATCCATGTTACAGAGTATGAGAATGAAAAATATTGGGAGATACTTTAAAACTGTTAAGAATTTAAGAGAGATGTGTATTATAAATTAAGGGTCTAGATTATTATTTTATTCAATTTTAAGCAATCAGACTATCTAAAAATTGCTAATGCATTATGATACTGTTTAGACATAATTCAATATTTAGGCCTCTGTTACTTGAATTTTCAGATAGATTCACATTAGATTCCCATGAGGTAGGGAATTGATGGTTGACAATTACAATCCTTGTGCTAAGCAATTTTTAGATATTTCCCCCTAGTAACTCTGAGATAATTTTTTTATGTTCACTTTATAGGTAAGGAAATTGAGGCCAAGAGAGTTCAAGTAACTTCTCTAGGGTCTCAGAGCTATCAAACAGCATGCTGGATTTGAATTCAGATTGGGCATATACTTTTTCTGCTATATAATGCAAATTCTGAATTTCATAAATAGAGTAAAATGAGGGAATAAGGAATAGGAAAGAAGCAACTACCACTGCTATATGCAAACATGTCCTAAGTTGCTTCTGGAATTTTTCAGAAACATGGGTTTTTCTGCTTGTGTCCATATGATATACATGGTAACTCTTAGTATAGATACTAAATTTTAAAGAGAGAAAAATAAGAGGAGAAGAGAAAAAAGACAAGGAAAAATATAAATATAGAAATGACATAGGGAAAATATCATCATTGCTTTTTAAGACCATTTAATAAATATCAAACACAAACAAACAAAAAATAAAACTAAACTGAGAACCTGCAGGTTCTGGACCTATTCCTGTATGACTTTGAAATGGGCCTTTCCTAGCATTATGCTAAATAATTAGGGAAAGCGAAATTATTACTGGTTTCCTCTAACTGATTGGTAGGCAGGGGCTACAGCTAGTCCGTTGGAAGAGTTAGTAGGGTAACAAACCCTCCTGAGAAGCGCACAGGGAGCTTCTCAGAGGCCTAATGTGTACTCATGCTAAGGGTCTCTGAAGACCAGGAGATCCTTTCCGTGGCTGGGAGTGAGATTGTATCTCTTATTCCGCAGAAGTTTGTTGGCATCTTTCTATCAAACTCATCATCATCCAGTTGTGGCAACTGCACAGGGCCACAGAGGACAATGCCAAAGCCAATGAAGTGAGGAAGAAACTTTAAGTGTAAAAAATATTCAACAGGAGGCTCAACTAGTGGCCACCTCCCTCTCAGAGGTCATCTATGAGCCTCACTACCAAATCAATAGACTTGCTCATTTTGTCATTCTTTCGGTAACATTTGCCATTTTTCGGTAACATTCTTCTTGAGAAACATTTTCCCATGTTTCCATACACAGTGCTGTCCTCCTTCCCCGTCTACCTCTCTGAGTCCTTCTGACTCATTTGTACTCAAGGCTGCACATCCTATATAATAATAGACAAATATGCAAATTGACCATACCTCCGACACACCCAGAAGCCACGCCCACAAGCCACGCCCACCATCCAATCAGAGCGAGTATGCAAATTAACCCAAACCAAGATGGCTACAGCCACAAAGAGCAAGGTTCCCTAGGTAACAGAGGAAGCCACGCTTTCTGCCAGCCGTTGCAGGCCTAAGCCTCCACTCAAGCTACAAAGTTTCAATTATAGAAGGTAAACAAATTCAAACAAATGGCAGCAGAACGGAGCTTGAGAGAGCAGGCCAGGGTTGCCGCTGGCAACAGGGGAAGCAAAGCTTTCTGCACACTCTGGCCGGGCCCACCCGCTTAAGGCAACAAAGTTTCAATTATAACCCCAACACAAATGGATTCGGGCCTCGGAGGGAGCCCCAGGCTTGGCTCTGCTCCAGGCTACAAAGTTTCAGTTGTAGAAGGAAAATAAATTCCAGATACCAGGGTCTCCACTTGCGTCCCAGGGGGCGTGGCCGGCCTGCAAACCACCACAGGCCCCTCGCTCAGGCCGCCCCATGCCCCAAGGGAACCCCACCTTGATCAGGGACACCCTTCAGGGCAAACCAGCTGGCCCCCACCCCTGTACCAGGCCTCTATCCTATCTAATAAAAGAGTACTATGCAGATTGATCATCACTGCAGCACACAATATAGCTGCCCCATGTGGTCAAAGATCCTGCCCCCATGTGGACACAAGATGGCCACCACAAGATGGCCAGCAGGAGAGGGCAGTTGGGAGGCACCCGGCCTGCAAGGGAGGGCAGTTGGGAGGCACCCTGCCTGCAAGGGAGGGCAGTTGGGAGGCACCCTGCCTGCAAGGGAGGGCAGTTGAGAGGGATCAGGCCTGCAAGGAAGGGCAGTTGGAGGTGATCAACCCTGCAGGAGAGGGCAGTTAGGGGTTACCAGGCCAGCAGAGGAGGGAAGTTGGGGGCAAACAGGCTGGCATGGGAGTGATTAGGGGGTGATCAGGCTGGCAGGCAGAAGCAGTTAGGGGCAATCAGGAAGGCAGGCAGGCAAGCAGTTGGGAGCCAGCAGTCCTGGATTATGAGAGGGATGTCCAACTACCCGTTTAGGCCCGATCCTCGGACCCCTTCAAACGGGCAGTCGGACATCCTTTGAGGGGTCCGAGATTGGAGAGGGTACAGGCTGGGCTGAGGGACGACCCCCCTCCGTGCACGAATTTCGTGCACCGGGCCTCTAGTGTTTTATAAATTAAGTCTTCGGTCCTCTGCTCTTTTCTTTTTATGAACTTAATAAAATATTCACTCTAATGGCTTTCACTATTCCTGCTCTGTGTTAAATTCACATTTTTTTTCTGACCTCTCTCACAAATCCAGTAGATTATCTCCATGTGCTTATCTTGTTTTTACTTCCAAGTCTATACGTCTAAACCCAAAATTAATGTATACTCCAATAATAATTGTCAAGATACAAATAGGAAATACACAAAATGAAAAAGAAAAATTACTAACAAGCATAAAATGTTAAAAATAACTGGTTATCAAAACAATATAAATTAAAACCAAAAAGGCATATCATTTATACCTATCAAGCTGTCAAAGACTATGTTCAAAATTATAATACTGACTATTGGCAAGCATGTAAGGAAATGGCCACTCTTACATACTGTTGACAGAAGAGTAACTTGACAAAACTTTTCTGAAATGAAATTTGGCAATATGTGTCAAAAGCCTTAAAATGGTACAGTAAATATGACCTATTAATTTCATTTCTCAGCATATACTTTAGGGGGAAAATATATGATTGATATTATATCTATCTATCCACACACATATATAGAGCACAACATTGCTTATATGTGATAATTAGAAATAATGTAATTGTGCAACAGAGGAGATTGTTTAAAAATAATGGCATATCCACTCAATAAAATATCATAGAGAAAATAAGTGTAGTACAGAAGAATTGTGATGTAAAAAGATATTATTGATATATTTAAGGTCAAGGTAAGTTCATGTTAAGTATATACTATGTTAAGTAAAGCATGTAGGCAATGATTCAATGCATAAATGTGTAAACATTTGTTTACATATATAAATTTATATGCATGTAGAGAGAGAGAGAAGGAAAAAGATCTGGGAGAGTATGAAGCATAGGTTAAAGAGTAGTTATTTGTAATTTTTGTACTTTCTATTAAATTTGTTGTTTTTTCCAATAATGAATATATTAATTTGGTTTTATAGTAAAAAAATAATATTTTAAAAAATAATACATTCATTTCCTTTCAAAATTCAGTATTTTTAAAATTGCAATATGTCAATGGCATGCTCATCCTTGGTTATCATACTCAAAAGCATTTTATATTCCTCTGTCTGAGATTTATATAACTATCCAAATATCAAGTTATGTCAATTTGTTTCTATTCTACACCCCACTGATAAATCCATCTTTATTAAATATTGTTTTTGCAAATAAATTTTCAGACTTAAATCTTGACCCATGAGAAGGGGGAGATTTTAAATTAAAAAAAAATTATCTTTATTGTTGCAAGTATTACTGATATTCTTTGCCTCTCCCCCCAATTAATCCCTTCCACCTTGCTCCCACCCCCTCCCCAGGCCTGCTGTTTAGACAGTTGAGGTACATACAGTATGTGATAATTTATCAGGTTGTATACCAATGATTTGTCTTGTATTGAGTGCCTGTATTATTTTGATAAAAAGTAAATAAACAAATCAAAACAGAAATCTGTCCATTACCCACAAGGTAAAGTTCAAAATCCTTAGCTTAACATTACATTTTTCTATAATCTGTTCTCAATCCTCCTTTGATTCTCCTGCAATCACCTGCAATATTCCTCCTAATAAAACCTGCTAATAGCATAGATTACATTATTTCTGCAAGAAATTGTTAAGCACTTTATATCATTTGTCTCATTTGATTATCCCAAACCTTGTGAGTATTACTATTATCTTCCCTATTAAACTGATGAGGAAATGGAGACTTAGTGAGGATAAGTTACTTGTAGTTGTGGGAATTTACTAGTTTTGTCACCCAGTACTAATTTCCTCATTTTGTGGTAATAGTGCCCCAATTTCATAGCCTAGAATGTCTGTCACTCAAAGTGACTTGGCTCTTCATCCAAAGAACGAAGCAAGACTTTTCAGATACTCTTCTTGAATACAAAATTTGAAAATAATAATAAAGAGACTGATAATGGCCACATATGAAGAGAATGTGTATTAGTTTCTGCCACAAACTTACCAGAGATTTCAGGTTCCCACCATTGGAGCAAGGTTCCATTTCAATCCCTGAGTTACCCCACATCTGTGGATAAATCCTTTCCTTCCCTTCCCTTCTCTTCCTTTTCCTCCTCTCTTCCTCACTTCCTCCCTACTCCTTCCCTCCCCTCTCTATTTCTTTTGCATAAATCAGCCAAAGTGTGTTTCTGTTGCCTGCAACCTAAGCAGTCTGATGTGACATTTGCTCAAGATTATTTAGCCAGGGCATGTGTTACTGCTGAAATTTGAACTTGAGTCTAGAAGACTCCAAAGTTGGTGTTTTTAACCATTATGTTT
The DNA here is from genome assembly GCF_027574615.1 of Eptesicus fuscus. Classification (NCBI taxonomy): domain Eukaryota; kingdom Metazoa; phylum Chordata; class Mammalia; order Chiroptera; family Vespertilionidae; genus Eptesicus; species Eptesicus fuscus. The sequence goes on from NC_072477.1 coordinate 82,656,733, forward strand.
TAGAGTGTGACTGAAAAACTCCCCCCCACCTCTGGTTCTTATTGCTGAAATGCATACTTGTTCACTTTTATCTAATTTTGCACAACCCACCTCTACTACTGAGATATCCTTCCTCTGCTTTCCTTTTTCATCCAATTCTATAGAAATCATTCCACTGAGCATCATAATACCACCTCTTTTAAAATATTAATTAAACTCTTTAAACCATAGAGACACTTTCTTCTGACATTTATGGTAGAATGAGAGATAGTTGGATCAAAGCCAAGAATAACTCTTCAGATTGAAAAGCCACCATTTGTTCCCTATGACTTAAAAAATAAAGTCTAAGCTTCAGAAACTTCATATACAAGGCATCTTTTAGTAAGGTCTAAATCTGCTGCTCATGTTACATTATCTGCTACTTGCCCTTTTTCTCCTTCAGCTCCTCTTCTACTACAACTGAAAATTTGGTAGCATTTTTCATTTAAAAACTTTTATTGTGCTCATATGAGTCATATTCATTTGTTGCAAAATTTCTTTGTGACAATTATTTTCATTTTCTTGTTTTTTATTTTATTTTAAGACTAGAGGCCCGGTGCATGAAAATTCATGCACTGGAGGGGGGTCCTTCAGCCGGGCCTGCCCCCTCTCGCAGTCTGGGAGCCCTCAGGGGCAGGAGGCAACCCAGCGATCAGGGGAAGGTGATGCCCCCATCACACCTCTGCTGCTGCCACTGCTGTCAGTGCAAGCCTCGGCCCGGCCCCGGTTACCTGAGCCTTGGGCAGCCCTGGGCGGCTGGGCAGCTGCCATCTGAGGCTTGCCTGTGCCTCGGGCTGGCTCTGGACAGCTGGGAGGCTGAGGGGACTGGGTGCCACCATCTTGTGGCTGTGGGTGCCTCCATCTTTGAGAGTGAGGCAGTCAATTAGCATATTCCCTCCTTCTTGGCTGGGGTTGCCACCATCTTTGAGGGTGGGGCAGTAATTAGCATATTCTCTCCTTATTGGCTGTGGGTGCCGCCATCTTTGTGGGAGGGGCAGTCAATTAGCATATCCCTCCCTCATTGACTGTGGGCACCACCATCTTTGCGACCGCGTGAGGGTCAATTAGCCTATTCCCTCTTTATTAGATAGGACTAGTGGCCCAGTGCACGAAATTCGTGCATGGGAGGGGGGGTGTCCCTCAGCCCGGCCTGCACCCTCTCCAATCTGGGACCACTTGGGGGATGTCCAACTGGGACCCTACAGGGATCAGGCCTAAACCGGCAGTCGAAAATCCCTCTCACAATCTGGGCCCACTGGCTCCTACCCACTCGCCTGTCTGCCAGCCTGATCACCCCCTAATCGCTCCCCTGCTGGCCTGATTGCCCCCAACTTCCCTCCCTGCCAGCCCAATCGCCCACAACTGCCCTCCCTTGCTGGCCTGATTGCCCACAACTGCTCTTCCCTGCTACGATCCGCCTCCTCTGCTGGGACCCGCCTCCTCCATGTGAGGTGGCGAAAACACTGGGACTGGCCTCCTCCACGCCTCGTGGAGCCGTGGGACCCCCAGGCCTCTCCGCACAGAGCAGTCACTGGGCTCTGCCTCTGCTATGCACATGACTATCTTGTGGCGGCCATCTTGTGGTGACTTCGTGTGTGAGGGACACCTAGGCTTTTATTAGTATAGATTTACTTTAATGTGTGCTGTAGAGGAAAAAACACTGTTCAGAGAGTGAAAGGACTGAGTTAGTTCACCTCTTCTGACCTGAAGAGTTTGGATAATTTATCACTCTAAACAATCCTTCCAGCTAGGATTGATTATCTATCAATCTATCTATCTATCTATCTATCTATCTATCTATCATCTATCTATCTTTCTATCATCTATCATCTATCTACCTATCTCTATCTATCATCTATATATTCATTCATTTATTTTTTTTTATTTGAAAATGCATGGAGAGAATTGGCTGTTAACATGATAAATCTGAGTTGCACTCAAAGGAGTAGTAGTTTTTTATACTATAAAGAAATTGCACTCTATCATTGTTTAAATTTATAAATAAATATGGTAACTGGAAATATATATCATTTTAATATTTTCCTTGACATCTTCTTGAAACAATGTGAGACATTATGTCATTATTACTGATATTTTGCCTCAAGAGTTTTTGCTTCTTTGAATACAAAATCATGTTGTACAAAATCAGATAGAATATTTTTCCTGTAGGTGAGAAGGAGCTTATTGTACACTGCTGGAAACAAGTCATCTGAAAATAAATATATTAGCAGACACAAAATGCCTCTTTACAGATGACATCAGTTGCCTAGAGCTTGACATTAAAGGCTTATATATTAAGTGCAATACCTCAACTTGTCTTTGAAACACAATAGCTTTTTACATGAGATTTCAACAGTCAGACATAGCCCTTTTTCTCTACCTTAAGAAAAGGTAAAACAAGTTTTGCTGCTTTCTTAAGTTTCTGATTCAAATAAATAATGATTCAAAAAATATTGGTGTATTTAGGGTTTTTAGATTACTTGAGGCGTGGGGGTTGACCATGGGATTTCTGTGTAACAGCATCCCCAGGTGTTAGGACTTTTTCACTCTGCATAGAAAAGTGAATATATTTATATATTGGAGTGTCACTTCCACAGGAAGCCTAGAGACCTCTCTGTTTACTACATGTCACCAAAGCTAAAGTGTTAGTGTGGATAAATTTCACTGCTTGTTTAGACTTTACGAATATAATTACTCAGTGTTAGACAATAAGAAATGGAAAACACTTAAGTGGCTTTCTTATACCTGGATCTGTTGATTTTGTTTTGTCAATGAGGGCTTTCATTAAGAGCCACTGAAGGTTAGTCTCTCTCAATTGATGTAGTGGTAACAATTTACTCTCTCCTGCCATGGCAAAGATAGAATGAAAAGAACCTGTCCTTCAATCTGTTCATGGTAGAGATTTTTTTTTAAAAGTATAAACATTGAATTCCTCTGCTTACTTGGAGATGGAAGGTCATTAACAGGGCACTTGAGCAGATTGGAATTACAGTCAACTGAGACGTTGAAACATCCTAAATGGCTTAATGCAGCAACTAAGTGCTTCTTAAATTCCAAAACTTTTACTTGAACACAGCAATCATGAATTCCCATTGCCTTTAGTGAATCCTGTTTTTATAGTTTTGCATGAAGAAGCAACACAAATTTAAATTACTGTTTATATTTCTTGCTAATTTGTCAAGATATCAATGTAAAATTAGATTCTAACTTAATTGTATATGGTTAAATATTAAAATTAATAGAAACATTCATGAAAAGTAAGTTTGGTGTTACAGCTAATGCCAATGCAATTTACTTTAACTGTTTGAGATTCTGTATTAATTTGTACTGGTATAGCCATATATGTGCAAAATAGCCATTTGTAGGCATAAATCAAGTAAAAGATAAGATGCTCTCTTTCTCTATTATTTTATCTAAGCTTACAATCTCTTAAATGTTCATTTAACTCCTAGAAAAAGACTTATATTTCCAGAGAACACAGAAAAAATTATTTGTGGTTCAAGATAGAAAATGTACTACAAAATGGAAAGGAAGAAAACCCAGCCTAATACATTCATCCATGAACAGTTCACAGATTTTTAAATGCTGATGAACAAACACTAGGAAATGCACTACTGAAAGCCTAAAGAGCCACTGATGAAAGACTCTAAGGCCTAAGTAAAAAAAGGTAGGGGTCTGGGGTGGGAAGGGCAAGGGTGGGGTGGAAGAGGTCAGTGGGGGAATGAAGGACACATGTAATGCTTTCAATAATAAAGACTTTAAAAATTTATTCTTAAATTAATAAAAACATGAGTTTACTCATTTTTTCCCTTTAAATGCTCTACTTGATTTTTATTCCTGTTTTTCAATTTCTGATACTCTTCAAATATATTTTTATTTATTTCGAAGAATTTTAAGATTTAGTATTTTTTAAATTGGGTTATTGAGTGACATTAATAAATTATATAAGTTTCAGGTGTACAATTCTTTTTTAAAATATTGATTTTAGAAAGAGAGAGAAATATCGATGGGAGAGAGAAGCATCTATTGGTTGCCTCCCACATGCAAGAGCCAAGAGCAGGGATCAAACCCACAACTTGGATATGTGCCCTGACCAGGAATCAAGCCCACCACCTTTTGGTGTACAGGATGACAATGCAACCAACTGAGCCACACTGGCCAAGGCTCAGATGTACATGTATAATACATCATCTGTATATTGTATTGTGTGTTCACACCTCAAGTCAAGTCTCCTGCCATCACCATTTATCCACTCTATACCCTCTTCTCCCTCTCCCACCCCACTCTGGTAATCCCCATACTCTTGTCTGTATCTATGAGTTTATTTTTTATTTTTTCTTAATCCTTTCACCTGTGTCACCCAGCCCCCCAACCCTCCTTCCCTCTGACAGCTGTCAGTCTGTTCTCTGTATCTATGAGTCTCTTTCTATTTTGTTAGTTTATTTTATTCATTAGATTCCACATATAAGTTAAGTCATATGGTACTTATCTTTCTCTGACTGGCTTATTTCACTTAGCATAATACTCTCCAGTTTCATCCATGCTGTTGCAAAAGGTAAGATTTTCTTCTTTTTTATGTCCAAGTAGTATTCTTTTGTGCAAATATACCACACTTATCTACTGATGGGCACTTAGGCTGCTTCCAAATCTTGGCTATTGAAATAGCTCTGCAGTGAACATAGGGATACATATCCTTTCCAATCAGGGCTTCAGGTTTCTTCAGATACATTTCCAGTAGTGGAATCACTGGGTCATAAGGCAATTCCATTTTTAATTTTTTGAGGTAACTACATATTGCTTTCCACAGTGATTGTACCAATCTGCATTCCCATCAACAGTGAACAATAAGCCAATCAGAGAAAGATAAATATCACATGATCTCACTCATTTGTGGACTATAATGAACAACATAAACTGATGAACAAAAACAGATTCAGAGACAGAGAAGCATCGATTAGACCATCAAACCTAAGAGGGAAGGTAGGGGAGGATGGGGGTAAGGAGGAGAGATCAACCAAAGGACGTGTATGCATGCATATAAGCCTAACCAATGGACACAGACACCAGGGGGGTGAGGACATGAGTGGGGTGGTGGGGGGCAACAGTGGGATAAGGACACATATGTAATACCTTAAACAATAAGTTAAAAAAAAGAATTCCCTTTTCTCCACATCCTTGCCACCACTTTCTGTTTGTTGATTTATTGAGGATAGCCATTCTGACAGGTGTAATGTGATGTGGTTTTACTTCACATTTCTTTGATGATGAGTGATGTTGAGCATTTTTTCATATGTCTTGACCATCTTTATGTTCTCTTTTGGGAAGTGTCTATTCAGGTCCTTTGCCCATTTTCAATTGAGTTGTTTGTTTTTTAAGTCTTTAATCCATATGAGTTTATTCTTGTGTACAGTGTAGGTAGGTGGTCTAGTTTTATTTTTTGCACATAGCTGTCCTATTTTCCCAACAACATTTATGGAACAAACTATCTTTATCCCAGTGTATTTTCTTGCCTCCTTTGTCAAATATTAATTAACCATAAAGGCATGAGTTTATTTCTGGGCTCTTTATTCTGTTCCGTTGATTTATATGTCTGTTTTTATGCTAACACCATGCTATTTTAATTACCATGCCCTTGTAGTATAGTTTAATATAGGGTAGCTGAGTCCTCCAACTTTGTTGTGCTTTCTCAAGATTGCTGTGGCTATTCAAGGTCATTTGTGGTCCCATGAACATTTTTGGAATATTTGTTCTAGTTCTATAAAATATGCCATTATGTCTTTGTTATTTGGAGATGGGCTAATTTAACCTACATATTAAAACATAGGAACAGTTATCTGTTAAGACTTTTAATTTGTGATAATCAGGAACCTTTCCCAATACCATTATCATTCAGACAGATACTTTGGGCCCTATTTTACAGAGAAAATTAGAGCTATTGGGAATAATTTATCTCAACTACCATTCAATTCTCTGAACATTTGCTTGTCATCTCCTACTCCCTTAGTCTCTTTCTCTCTAGTCATTCCTTTCCCTAAGTATAAAATATTTTCCAATCTTTTTGCACTAAAACAATTTTGTTTCATCATATATCTCCTCACAAACTCTATTTTCTCTTTCCTTCTCATGCACATTACTGAGCAATTGGTTTCATCTCAGATGTCTATTACCTCATCCTACATTCATCTTTCAACCCCCTGCAACCTAGCTTCTGTCCCGATCACTCTACAGAGTCGATTCTTGCTGAGGTCACTAGTGATCAAACCCAATGAACAGTTTGGTCCTTATTCTACCATATTTTTTTTCAGTGAATATTCATGATCATTTTATTTCTTAAAAGTTTTCTATTCCCTTATCTTTCATGAGAGTATGCTCATTTGCTTCTACTTTTTCTCTTGTCTTTCACTCAGTTTGGCTCTTATATAACTTCTACTAAGTATTACATCTTACCCTGTAAAATTTTATCCACAACCATGATTCCAAGTGTGCCCACCTATATGTGAATGATTTCCAAACTCTTTAACCTAGAATTTCATCTGCACTTCAGACTATATATTCCCAGTTGCAAATATCCCACAAGAGTATCAAACTCAACAAGTTCAAAATTAAACAGCATTTTTAAAACTAAATGAGCTCATATTGTATATAATTTTTTGCTTAATAAGATAAATTCCTATTATACTCCATAAGCTAGAAGCCTAATTCTTGATTACTTTCATTCTCTTTTTCTCTCCACATTTGAAACATGTAAGTTCTGTAATTCATCAATTATAGATGCAGATATTACATTTTAACATTAAAATCTGGACACATTATAACAAGCAATAATCAATGTATTTTTATAGTTTGATGAACAGAGATTTTATTCTCTCTTAGTGGTACAGAAAGAAATGTTATATTCTATGGTCTGATCTATGTATGGTGCCTTACATTATATAAAATACAGTACTTCAGAAATTTATCTCAGTATTTCCACTTCACCATGACCCTTGCAACTCAAGATTCTTTTTGCCTTGAACTTCCAGACTTGAACTTCCAGACTTTGGTGCCTGATCCTCTCCCCAAGATTTTTTCTTTTGTGCTCCCTCTCCCTGAAAGCTTACACACACACACACACACACACACACACACACACACACACACACACACACCCCAACACCCCTTTCCACGAAATTCATAGTTTTAAAACTCAGCATCCAGAAAGGAGACACTTTATCTCTCTGAGCAGGGTTAGGTGCCCCACAATAGCACTGTGAATATCTTCATCATTGTACTGACCATATGTACCAAAATTTGTTAATCTGTCTGCTTTCCTTACTAAATAGTGTTTTTATTTGTTCGCTTTTAGAGCAGAGCATATATTAAGTAATTTTTATATCCCTAGCTTCAAATATAGAACTTGGAACCTGCAAGGATTTTGGTAACTTTTTATTGAATGAACATTGACTAGGATATATCAGTGGACAAATGATACTTAAAACATTGTTGAAGGTTGTGATTGCTCATGAATAGCATCTAGAGGGAAAAGAAAAGGAGGCTCAGGACAGAATTCCAGAGAACACAAAAACGTAAGGGGTGTACAGAGGAAAATGTGCCTGCAAAACATACTAAAAAATAGAGATTAGAAACCTCCAACTTGGATTAAGCAGTGGTGACCATGAAGCTCGTGTTTCCCCCTAGATTGTGGCTGACCTTCCTTCCCAAACTCCCACAATCACCCCCTCTACATTCCTCATCTACCTGCTCTCGTGAGGTAATGCCTGAATTAGGAACCGAAGGATGTTGGTTAGATTCAGAGCAAAGGGAAGAATATTTCAGGCAGCTGTCAAAGTTCCTGTAGTGGGAGGAATCATAAAAAATGGCTAGCATGTGGCTGCAGTGGGAGGTGTGGATGAATATACAATGTGGCTGGAGAGTAAGTTTGGGGCCATAGCATACAAGGCCTCAGGGATCTTGTAATGGAATTTTCCCCTTAACCTGGAGACAATGAAAGGCTAGAGGAATATTTTAAATCCTGAGCACAGAAGGTCATATGATGAAATATGTACTTTCTAAAAGTCCTCTGTCTTAATTGGAGGGAAACTACAGTGGACACAAGAAAACAGTTATGTTTCTTGCACAAATTAGAGAAATCAATATGGTACAAATAAAGAACACAGGTTTATAGCTAGCAAGATTGAGTAGATCCATATTCCAGCATTTCTAGATATTGTAAGGATTAAATGAAAGAACTTATACAAAGCTTGACAAAAATTAGTTCTCTTTCACCTCTCCAAAACCAGGTTCTCCTTAAACATTTGTCAAAGAATTCTATGTTATACACAAAGCACATTCACTTTCAAATTTTAAAATCCACCTGAGACTTATATTTAAGATTTATATCCTTATTATATCATTCTGAATAGCTACATTATTATCACCTTTCTTTATTTTTTACTCTTGACTTCTTGTTATTTATTTAATGTGAAAAGTGAATTCCAGTCTTACGAATAAAAACAAAAAAAGGCAAAACTCATTATGTAGACTTAATAAGTAGGTTGAGGTAAGTAGAGAAGATTACAATTTGGGCCAAGCACCATCAACTCTAACCCCTTAAACAATGCCTTCTTTTATGTACTGCACTTCATATGGGTATCAGAGTAGAACTGTGTAATGACAGCCCTAATAGCTACCAGTCATAAAGAAACAACAGAAGAACAAATGTTGAGACTTGAAAGTTGGAAGGATCAATAGCTAGATAGCATTTGTTATATGAGAGCTGAAATTAGAGCTTCAAAGAAATACTGCCAAAAGCAAAATAAATTAGGTAATTTAGTATGTTCAAAAAAACAACTTATTTTAAGGTTTGAATCCCAACACACACTATATATTTTTGTCACTGCTCATCTGGTTTAAAGGATTTATCCAATCCAACTTTTGTTTATCCTCTGGCTATTTTCCAGTTCAGTCTACCTTATCTGGTATAATTTTTATTAAAATATTCTCTTTTTGTATGGGTGTGTGAGAGAAAATTTCATCTTTTGTAAGTTTCTTAAAGTCAGATGTTATTAATAATTTTATTCTAGCATCTGGAAAATCATGTGAGTCATGGTGAATACTTAAAGATATTGTTGGTCAGGTAAACGTGAATTAATGTAGACCTCTGCTAAAAGACTACCTCCTCACTGTCACTTACTATCTATTTTCATCTTTCTCTACTAAGTGTTTCTTCATGACACTAATCACTATCTACCTTTATATATTTCATACATTTATTTGTTGTCTGTTTCCCTCACTAGAACATATACTACATGAGGATGGGGTATTTGTCTTCCTTACATCTATATTCCCAGAGCCAAGAAGAGAGCCTGGTACAGAATAGGTGCTCAGATATATTTGGTAAATGAGTGAATAATCAATATTTTTTCCTCTGTGTTCCCTTTTCATATTTGTCAGCACTTAAGATAAAAGTTTTATGATAGGAAGTGGTTATTCTCTAATTGTTGGAATATGTAGTCAGGGCTCTCCAGAAAAACAGAACCAATAGTTAAATAGGTTCTGTTAAATAGAGAGGAAGAGGGATTTATTTTAAGAAATTGACTTATACAGTTGTGGAGGCTGGAAAGTCTGAAATTGGCAGGGCAGACCAGCAAGCTGAAAATTCCTACAAGAGTTGATGTTGGAAGATGCTCTGAAGGCATAATTCCTTCCTTTTCAAGGCACCCACATGATTGAATGAGGTCCACCCACAGTATGGAGAGCAATCCTCTTTATTAAAAGCCTACTGATTTAAATGTTAATCACATCTAAAACATATTTTTACAGCAACATCTACATTGGTGTTTGATCAAAAACTGGATAGCGTGGCCTAGCCAAGCTGACCCATAAAATTAACATGAAAGAGTAAGGTGTTTTGTGTGTGTGTGTGTGTTTGTGTGTGTGTGTGTGTGTGTGTTGAACTCTAATCCTTAAATCTTATTTCTTGCAGGGATTGTCAACAGTGAGCTTTATCTGCCTACATGCTGCTCATACATCTGCTGCCAGCAGAGGGCACCATCAGGCACTGGTTTTCAGGGTCTTAGGTCTAAGCCAGATCTACTGGAAGTGTGGTCTTGCAGACGCCCAGCATCTACACAACCTGGGAGCTTAGTAAAGTGTGGAATCTCAGGCCCCATCTTAGATCTTCTGAATTAGAACCTGCATGTTAGTAGATGGCCTGGGAATCCTATGCACATTAACCAGTGGCAATGCTCTTCCCAGGGAGTTTGGAACAAAGAAGTCTTCCTGTTCCACACCCTCCAGTTTTTAGATCCTCCTGTTAGGCACTTTTTATGTGCATCTGAGTGGTCTTATAACTTGTTTAAGGGTATAAAAGAGGCTGATATTACTTGGCTTTTCCTTCTTTACTCTATTTAGAAAGAACACTGAGGCCTAATAAAAACTGTTAGAAACTACAAAACATGAAAAATACACACAGCCTTCACATTAATATAAGCCTTCAAGGAAAAGGCATCATAGTACAAGGTGGATTGTACAGCCTATTGGGAGACAAGGTTGTTGATGTGAGTGCAAGAGTTTCTAGCCATGTGACCTCGAAAAAGATATTACTTTTTGCTGCAATTTCCTATCTATTTATGGAGAATTTTGAATTAGCTCATCATCTTTGAGCTGACGTAAATCTCCAATATTCTCCTATCAAATGAGATACATATATGAAAGTATTCATATCTGTGAAAGAATATGGTGAGAGGCTAAGTAATGGTGAAGAGAATTATTTAGTGTAACATCAGAATGTTTTCATGAAAGAGGTAGATCACCAAATTCTAAAATTTCATTTTTTAAGATTATGAAAAATTCAGGCATATGAAAAATTAACAAGAGGTTTTCTTTGTCTGGGTACAGAATGGAGAAAGAATGTACACATTTTGAATCAGATGGAAGAAGAATGGGAATTTTTGGAGGAAAGAGAATGGCCCAGAATATAGATTTATGGGAAGCCTAAATAATGGTTTTGCCCAGTAAAATCCATGATATAAAAGAAGGTGCCAATCCGGGATATTGGGTTGACTACTTTGGGATAAGCCGAGATGTATGGTTCTGCTGTAAAATGAGCAAGCACTGGTCTTTAGAATCTCATTTAACAAGATCCAAAATTCTTATACAGTCTTAGGTCTTATTGAGATCAGAAACACTAGGATCTTGGGTGAAGTTGTTCTATTTAAATCTAAAAAGGAAAGTTTCTGAAAGACCTGACTTAAGATTTGATTGCTCATGGTTGAAGCAATATTATTCATACATCCTCCTAGGTACTTTGACTCCAATAAAGGGGCTTTTTAACTTTCCCTCACCAACCACATACACTCCATTAGTAAGTCCTCCACTCCAAAATTTAACTGGATTTTCCATGTTTCTCCATCCATCAGACTAACATTGACGACAGGTGAGGCTACCACCATCTCTTACCTGAATGATTGCAATAACAACCAAACCAACCTCCATGTTCACTCCTGCTGCTCTGAAGTCCACTTCCATAAAGCAGCCTGCCATGTCTTATTACAGTTAAATCTTATTACATTCCTCCATTTTTAAAATTGTCCGTTACACTTAAAATTATAACTGAACTTCTTTATGTGGCAAATCTTCTTTCCAACATCACTTTAATTTCTTAACCATTCAACATCTTTCAGACACATTGATCTCTATTATTTCCCACACTAGAGGCCCGGTGCATGAAAATTCATGCACTGGAGGGGGTGGTCCCTCAGCCTGGCCTGCCCCCTCCCATAGTTCAGGAGCCCTCAGGGGCGGGAGGTGACCTGGCGATCAGAGGAAGGCGATGTCCCCATCACACCTCTGCTGCTGCCACTGCCAGCAGCACAAGCCTCGGCCAGCCCTGGTTACCTGAGCCTCGGGCGGCCCTGAGTGGCTGGGCAGCTGCCATCTGAGGCTTGCCTGCACCTCGGGCCGGCCCTGGGTGGCTGGGGGACTGAGGGTGGGTCTGGCCACATTGTGTGACTGCCACCCCCCTGGCTGGGTTGAAAGGACTGTGGGACTCCAGCGGCAAGTGCAAGGAGCACTGTGCACCTGCCACTCCCCTTCCCCTGGGGGGCTGAAAGGACTGGGGGACTCCGGTGGGGCTGAGGGGACTGGGCGCCATCATCTTATGGCTATGGGCACCTCCATCTTTGTGACAGAATGATGGTCAATTTGCATATTCCCTCTTTATTAGATAGGATACCAGATCTTCTCTGTCCAGAGTCTTCCTAAATGTTAGAATCTGCCCCAAACTTCCATTTTCCACAAGGTGAGCTGTTTCTCATTCTTCAGTTTCGAGAGAAGCCACCTTAGAGCAATCTAGGTCCAATTATGATAAAACAAACACACAGGGGTTAAACAGAGGAAGTTTAATATAAAGAGCCACTAACTGCAATAAAAAGTAACTGTAAAATATGAATAAGGAAACTCTACCCTAGGGCTGAAGAAGAGTACTTGGAAGTGGTTCAGACCTCACTGGAGGAGGTCTGGTTTGGCAACCAGATAGCAAAGAAGTTTGCTAATGTAATTAGGCCAGAGCTGGTGTGGATTTGTGAGACGAACAAAAGGCAACCCTCCAGAATACATTGGGGCAGAAGATGATCAGAAATGGGTGGCTGAACCTGCAATCAGAGTTTGGCAGCCAGCAGTGATAGAAAGCCATCTGAGCCTGAGGACCATGAGGAGTTGGGTGTAGGTTTGCATAACAAATTATTGCAAGGTGTGTGACACTCCGATGTGTGAAAAGCACTTAACAGGGAAAGAGACCATTATGATGTTCAGCCTCCTGGAAGCTCTGATCCAGAAAGCTGAGAAAAAGTTACCACAGAGAGACAACTTTCTGGGCCTTTAACTGGAGCAACTTCTAGCAGTGGTTCTCAACCTTTGTAATGCCGCGACCCTTTAATACAGTTCCTCATGTTGTGGTGACCCCCAAAGATAAAATTATTTTCGTTGCTACTTCATAACTGTAATTTTGCTACTGTTATGAATCGTAATGTAAATATCTGTGTTTTCCGATGGTCTTAGGCGACCCTGCTAGCGACCCACAGGTTTAGAACCGCTGCTGTAGAGCCTAAGACCATCGGCAGTGGTTCTAAACCTGTGGGTCGCTAGCAGGGTCGCCTAAGACCATCGGAAAACACAGATATTTACATTACGATTCATTAACAGTAGCAAAATTACAGTTATGAAATAGCAACGAAAATAATTTTATGGTTGGGGGTCACCACAACATGAGGAACTGTATTAAAGGGTCATGGCATTAGAAAGGTTGAGAACCACTGTTCTAGGGAACATCCTCATACTCCCACACTCTCACCACCAAACACCTCTTCCCTGTCCCCTCCCTCCACCCCACTCCCCACAAATTAGAGGAAGCCAGTTCTTTCTGCAGTATCTCCCCAGCACCCTCCACTGAGAAAGATTTATATCATGCTCACTTTAAAGGACAAATTCTTAAAGAAATTCTGTTGTTCAGCACAGATCATCGTCTGAAGGGTTGATTCAGAGCTAAGAGGGAAAACATTGATAACTGACATACCACCTCTCTGTCCCAACCTCAAGTGGCCCTGAAAACTTAACACATTATTCTCTACCTAACCCCACTATTTCTTCAGTGGCACTTATTAATTTTCTCTGTAGTTTTATGTGGTTGCTTTAATTTTTCTGATTTTCTAATCAGAATGTAAGAAAATTAAAACAAGGACAGTTTGTGTTCTGTTTGTTGTATTCATAAGACCAAAAAGGTGCTTAAAATGATTTTAAAATGAATGTTGAATGAATTTTCAGAAGGGACCCTGAAGAGGAGACCTCTCTTAGGCTAGAAATAAGATGTCCCAACTCCAAGTCTGATAGGAAGACTTGTAAGAGTGGCAGAAGAAATGGGAAGACTAAGATGGACCTTGCAGGCCTGTTCCAGTTTACTGTCTTTTGCCTATATTTTCTTTTTTTATTTTTATTTTAGGAATAGGGAAAAGAAAGGTATCATTATAATACTCATGCATTTGGATACACTTAACCTCTCAACGCAGTACTGATATTCCTATTCAAAATTATACTGATCTTCATTGAATTATGAGTATAACCCCCTGGTTTTGAGTTATATGGAAACTGCATATTGCCACCTAAAGGTGGAATCTGAGCTACTGATCTACAATGTACTTGGCAATTCCATCTTCATTTACCAGGAGTTATTACGCCACAGGAAACATTATGCTTCAAGGCCTGAAAAGAACCTATTACTAAAAAGCATTTAAGCCCATCACCCAACATATCTTGAGTAAACAAGTACAATAATCATGTGATTCCAAGTTTTCTTAATGTCCTCCCCTCCATTTATTTGGTTATCTCTGAAGTATAGTTCCTGAAATCTTCATTTGCATGCACTTATTTCAATCATGAAAACTGAAAATCACCAATGTTTTTACATTGTATATTCTTATATACTGAGGCGGCCATGTCCTCAAAGTAAACAGTTTACAAAATCCAGGAACACATGGAAACTAACGGAAAAAGAGACTATTACAGTGTTTACTCAACTAGTTGGAGTCTTTATTCTTAAACATCTCTAATGACTTTTCTAAAGTAGTTATTCCCATAGAATAAGTGTTATGATGGAAAAGAATGGGGAATGAGCATGGTAGGAGAAACCTGATTTATGTTGGCTTCAGGGTAAGCTCTTCTGAGTGACATCTAAGTTTAGACCCAAAGTTTGAAAAGGAGTTGGTTAACAACTAGAGAAGAGGGATGAGTGTTTCAGGCAGAAGGAAGAGCATACCTGAAAGACACAGGGGGCAGGGGGCGGGGGAGAGGGGCCTGGCATTTTCTGGAATCTGAAGGAAAGTGGTGTAACTGGACAACAGCGAACAGAGCGGATGAGGGGTGAGGTCAAGTAGGAGATGAAACAAGGCAGGAGCAGACCCTGCACTGCTTTAGAGGCCATGTCAGGAGCTGTAGATTTTATTTTAGCTACACTGGTAGGCTTAAAAACCCCACTAGATGTATTCATTATTCTATGCTGATATAAGCATATAAATAAACTTGCTTTGATGTTTCATAATATAATTAAATTAATAACTTATTAGATAAAAGTTCTGACAATCAAAATTTCTTCTTTGATTTTTTTAGTGAAGATTAGCTTTTAGGTTAAAAAACAAAACTTGTAAAAATTTGGAAAAATAAAGAAACTATCTACACCCTCAACACATGAGATAAAACCATCTTTGCTATCATCATAGCACCTATATTCCAGAGCTAAAATATTTTATTTAGTCTAGCTGGTTTATGTTTCAAGTCTGTTTCTATGTATTTTCTGATTTTGAAAACATTTTAATATAGTAACTTCCCTGTGTTTAAAAAAATCCTTCTTTCAACTATAACATTGAAAGATATTTATTTGTTATTAATTATATGGATAGATCATACTGTATTGTATATACTACCTTATTACTGGTCATTTTTTCCAATTAATTTGATTTAAAATATTTAATGAGTGTATTATTTGTACATATGTATGTCACTATGTTTCTAATACTTTTATTAGCTTAGATTCCTAGAAGTGGAATTATTAGGTCAGAGATCACAGATGTTTTGTTACACTTGTATTTGAGCATGCCTATCATACTCTCCTACTGCAAGCAAGAACATTATATCTATTTTAAACATTTATAATTAAATAGATTTAATTTGAGAATTTGAACATTTTGTGTTTCTTAGCGATTTCTACTCTCTCTTTTCTGAATTATTTACTTCTGTCCTTTGACCATTCCAGTATAGAAGCTTAATGTTTTATTTGCTAACTTGCAAGATTATAAATTTTTTAAATGTTATTGGTTTTTTAATTTTGTTATAAAGTTTGTAGTCTTCAGACACCTATTTTATATTTGAATGCAATAAAATATGTAATTTTCTTTATGATAATATCTCTTGCTG
This sequence comes from Eptesicus fuscus, assembly GCF_027574615.1. Lineage (NCBI taxonomy): Eukaryota > Metazoa > Chordata > Mammalia > Chiroptera > Vespertilionidae > Eptesicus > Eptesicus fuscus. Next base: position 82,672,693 of record NC_072477.1, read on the forward strand.
TTAAGTTTATAATTTTATTTCATCAAAGTATTTAATAAATACTCATTTCTATTTTTTTAGAGCTCTCACTAACTATGCAATTTATCTAAACTTAATCTAAGAGTACTGTGTGGTGCAAAGATCAAAATAAACTTTTCCAAATAATTTTTTATTCAGCAGATACATAATGACCATCTATCCCATGAAGGCAATCTTCTAGGCCCTGAATGGAACAGTGGTGAACTACATGAAATACTTGCCTTTATGGATCTTCTATTCCAGTGTGGATGACATCTGTTTATTAAATAACCTTACCCTCACTACTGATTTTTATATTACCGTTATCATAAATGCTTTTCATATATATAAAGGGTTTGTTTCTAGGATATTTGTTGTTTTCTCTATTGTGTCTACATTCTTTTTCCAATAGTCCACTCTTTTGTATTGCTGTTTCATACATATTAATGTACTAGAGGTCCAGTGCATGAATTTGTGCACCAGTGGGGTCCCTTGGGTGGGCCTGCGGGATCGGGCTGAAACCAGCTCTCCGACATCCCCTGAGGGGTCCTGGATTGCGAGAGGGCACAGGCCAGGCCAAGGGACCCCACTGGTGCATGATCAAGGCCAGAGAGGAACGCGAGAGGTTGGCCAGCCAGGGAGGGACCGCGGGAGAGCTCCAGGGCATGTCCAGCATGTCTTGCTCAGTCCCAATCGGCCAGACCCCAGCAGCAAGCTAACCTACCTGTTGGAGCATCTGCCCCCTGGTGGTCAGTGCATGTCATAGTGAGTGGTTGAGCGGCATTAGCATATTATGCTTTGATTGGTTGAATGGATGACCAGATAACCAGGCACTTAGCATATTAGGCTTTTATTATATAGGAAGGCAGATCAAATTTCCATTTTATTATTCTTTTACAAAAATAGTCTAGCTGGTTTATTTTCTAAAAAGATTTTACACGTTTTTTCAGTTTTAAAACTCTCCTTTGGATTTTTAATTAACATTTAATATAGCTACACATTTATTTGGAAATAATAAACATGTTTATAAATATAATATTTACATCCATGAATATGCCCTTCTTTTCCATGTACTAAATTTTGTATTTCTTAGTCAAGTTGTACTAATTTTCTTCAACTAGATTTGAGACTCTATTGTTAAGGTTTTTGTTTGTTTATTTTTTGTTAATCCTTGCCTGAGGATATGTTTTACAATGTTTTCCAGATAAAGTGGAAAGGAGGGGCTGGGGGGAAGAGAAACATCCATGGGAGAGAAACACACATACTCCAATATGGGAGAGGGAGAGCTGGGAGCAAACTCACAATCCAGGTGTGTGTGGGCCAACGTTCTAACAACTGAGCAAAACTGGCCAGGGCTTGTTAAGTTTTTAAAAAATAGTTTTTGTTATAATTTTGTTAAGGTTTCTTAGATTTTGTTGTTTTTTTTTTTCTTGTTGTAAGTAGATTTTTTTTTACCACTATGTCCTCTCACTTAATAACGATGCTTCCGTAGGAAGGCCCTTATTGCTGTGTATTTGTCATATGCCCATTAATTTTACGAAGCTTCCATAATTCTACTGCCTTTGATTATTTCTGTTTCATAGATATACAATGGAACTGTGTAAATTACCTTCTTTCAGTTTTGCTTCGTGCATTATTGAGAATTGGAACATTTTAAATATCATTAAATCATAAAGGTATACTGGGAAAATCTTTTGTTTATTTTGAACAGATTTTTTTTTTCACATTTGATCTAAATGAATAGGAAAAAATACCTCCTTGGAATCTATAAACATTAAGCATATAGTCAAACAGCATATATAGATCATCACATAATGAGTAAGATGATGTTTTAAACAACTTGTAGCAATTTCATGCACAGTTATGCTCATTTTAAAAAAGAAAAAAGTTCAAACTCATTAAGTTGTATACATTAAATATGTACAGTTTCGTATAGCAATTATACCACAGGCTGTTAAAAAGAAAATAATAATAATAAAAGATAACAAATTAATTCTCCACTTTATCATATAAAGAGAAACTTAATTTTGAGAAAATAATCTTTGTATTTCCACAAGGTACAATAGTTACTGGGTTCTAATCACTTCAACATTTCTTGGAATCATAAAACGAAAATCTTTCAATAATAACACCTATACAACAATGAACTAATATGCATGTTTGAAGAAACTTAGCCTGAAATATTTTTCACAGTTCTGAGGACTAGAACAACTTATATTAAAATATGAAAAACATTCTGTCTTATAATACTTGACTGTGGCAGATGCAAAATAGAAATAATCATTCTTTTCAGCCACAAAAAATTTTTGCTTCTCTCACCAGCCATATCTAATGATACTGCCCATCTTTCGACTATTCCATTTTTCCAGGAAGTGTGGCACTTTCTGAGCCAGAAGAGTTAGCAATTATCTATAGATTAGCAAAAGTTCCCTCTGCAAGGACATCCATGTGAAGGTGAGGGTGCAAGATCTCCAAAGGCCAAAAGGGTAATGGAAGAACAGGTCTTGTAGGACAGAGCTTTAGGTAACACTTAGCAGAGCTGGATCAAGGTAAGGGGTCAATGAAAGAGATAAATGGGTAGCAAGAAGAATGAAAATCAAGAGAATATAATGTCATAATTCAAGAAGAGAGATTTTCAAGAATGAGAATGTAATCAACAGTCAAATTGATTGTCTTGGATGATATGCTTAACCTATAACTAAGACAGTGTCTGCCTTCATGGTGGGATATGCTAAGAAAAATAATGACATTTGTGTTAAATTTTGTCATATTTCAGGTTATATTTACATACTCAGGTTATATTTCATGTTCCCTTAAATAAAATATTTAAGTTGGCTTGCAATATTGGAAGGAATTAATGTGAGAAGAAGGGAGTTAAGCACTGTTTCAACTACAGGTGTGTGTGTTTTTTAAAATCTATATGTGTATATACCCAGAATGAAAAATAGGTTGGAAACAGAACCAGACAAGTTCCGTTAGTGGACTATACTTTTAATTTTAAATGCACCAACTCCCTTAAAATGGTCCACAAAAGAGGAAAGTATTTTGCAGACTTCAAATATACGACATCTGAATGTTGACATACCTGTATTTCTTCACTTATTCAAATAAGAAAGCAATTTTAATAGGAAGAGAAAAGGAGGCATCACTTTTTTATTTTTGATAGAGTAACTTGCTACTGCACAGTATTTGTGTTTCCGAGATTTGTCTATTGTTCCTGTAGTTCAATACCCTGCATTCTCCCCAGGACAGGAAGTTATTTTCCTCAATGTGTTGTGTTTTACAAAGAAATACTGCTATTGTCCAGTGAATATAAAATAATAACTATAGCAATAATTATTCTAGCATCCTAAATGAGGCTGATATATGGCAATGGAAATATGCAAGAAAAAATAAAGTTAAAGCAGTTATAGTAACACTTTTTATGGATTTCAGACACCTATGCTATCTTATTAACTCTCACAATGTATTTTTAAATTTATCTTTATTGTATAAAGTATTACAGATGTCCCCTGTTTTTCCCCCAATGACCCTCTCCACCCTGTACCCTTCCCAGGCCATCACCACACTCTTGTTTGTGTCCATGGATTATGCACATGTGCATATAAGTTATTTGGTTAATCTCTCCCCCCACCCCACCCCACCCCCACCTCTGCCTTCCCTCTGAGATTCATCAGTCTATTCCATGCTTCTATGTCTCTGGATATATTTTATCAGTTTATTTTGTTCTTTAGATTCTACATATTAATGAGATCATGTAATACTTGTCTTTGTCTGACTGGCTTTTATTGCTTAGCATAATATTCTCCAGGGTAAGAGGTTCATTTTTTACTGCTGCATAATATTCCATAGTGTAAATGTACCACAGTTTTTTTTTATCCACTCATCTAGTTATGAGCAGTTGGACTGTTTCCAGATCTTAGCTATTGTAAATAGTGCTACTATGAGCATATGGGTGCATATATTCTTTCTGATTGGTTTTGGGTTTTTTAGGATATATTCCTAGAAGTGGGATCACTAAAAGACCTGTACTCAGAAAACTACAGGAGATGGAGAGAGATATAAACAAGTAGAAGAATATACTGTATTCATGGATTGGTAGAATCAATCTATAGATTCAATGCAATCCCCATTAAAATACCAACTGCATACTTCAAAGACCTGGAACAAACTCTCCAAAAATTCATCTGGAATAAAAAAGACCCCAAGTAACTGCAGCAGTCTTGAGAAAGAAGAACAAAGTTGAAGGGATCACAATACCAGATATCAAACTATACTACAAAGCCACTGTTCTCAAAACTGCCTCATACTAGCACAAGAACAGACAGACATATAGACCAATGAAACAGAACAGAGAAACCAGAAATTGACCCAAGCCATTATGTTCAATTAATATTTGACAAAGAAGGCACGAGCATACAATGGAGTCAAGAAAGTCTCTTCAATAAATGTTGTTGGGAAAATTGGACAAATACATGCAAAAAATGAGACTATACCACCAACTTACACCATACATGAAAATAAACTCAAAATGGATAAAGGACTTAAATGTAAGATGGGAAACCATAAAAATCCTAGAAGAAGCTATAGGCAGAAAAATAGCAGATATTTGTCTTAGCAGTATCTTTACCAATACAGCTCCTAGGGCAATGGAAACTAAGGAGAAAAGAAACAAATGGGACTACATCAAAATAAAAAGCTTCTGTACAGCAAAAGAAACCATCAACAAAGCAACAAGAGAGCCCACTGCATGGGAGAACATACTTGCCAATATTATCTCTGATAAAGGTTTAATCTCCAAAATTTATAGGGAACTCATATAACTTAACAAAAGGAAGATAAACAATCTAATCAAAAAATGAGCAAAGGACCCAAATAGACACTTTTCTACAGAGGACATATAGAAGGCCAAGAGACATATGAAAACATGCTCAAAGTCACTAATCATCAAAGAGATGCAAATCAAAACAATAATGAGGTATCACCTCACACCTGTCAGAATGGCTATCATCAATAAATCAACAAAGGACAAGTGCTGGTAAGGATGTGGAGAAAAAGGAACCCTCATGCACTGCTCGTGGGAATGCAAACTGGTGCAGCCACTGTGAAAAACAGTTTTGTGTTTCCTCAAAAAATTAAAAATGGAACTGCCATTTGACCCAATGATCCCATTTCTGGGAATATAGCCTCACAATGTCTTCTAAAGGTTTTCTTATTTTCATCTTCACTCTGGAGGAAGTAACTGAAGCACAGAGGAACAAAACAATTGTCTCCTAGTTGAATAACAAATTAGATGAAAATCCAATATCCAGTTATTAGATCCTGATGACATATTCACCTTGTGCTTTATTAGCTATTTATACATACATATGAGAGACCTCTCTTTCTAATTAAAAAAAAAAACTATAACCAACAGTAAATATTATTACTTCTTTTTGTTTTTAAAGAACTATCAATTTCTATTCAAGATCCTTAAATAAAATATCTTAGTGTATCTGTTAACCAGTGTAAAAATAAAAAAATAAAGAAAAATTTAGTAGTCTAAGAATTGGAATGTGGGTTACAATAATCCTGGGATGATTCCAGTACCTTTTGTTTATCCATGGGTGGATTATCTACTTTGTGAATTATTCATGACTAATTTTGAATGTTAAAGCTGCATTGCCCCACTGCTTGGTTAGCTCTGAGGACCTTTCCTCCCACTACCCAGCTGGTGTGTTCTCAGGGAAGGAAAACTCTTTTAAATACGAATCCAAGCAAAACACAATTAGGCAAGCAAATGTGCTGAAAAATAATAACATCATGAATTACAAAGCCAAATGTGAAAGATTTGAATGTCACCTACCATTTTGAAGTATCCAACTATTGTTCCTATGTGATGCTTAAGTAACCAGTTTGAGCCAGTCATATCACAAAGATAATTTATTCTATAAGAGAGGTCTCCATTTTTGGTTTTAATTGAACTATAAAGTTTGACTATGTTGGAGAAGTAGCTGCAAACTTGATTCCTTTCCAATAGCCTGCAGTTTCTCCCAGGGGGAAAAAAGAAGAACCATCTACCATGAAGAACCATGCCCATAACATTTCCCTTCCAACCTGAAAATATCCAGAGCTAAAGAGGACTCATGCCTACATTTGCAAAGCTGCAGACCTCCCAAGGAGATTACAGCTTTTCCCCAACACAAGCACTCATGTGCAAACATGCATGCACACATACACACACTGACACCTCAGAACTTCTGGCACCTGAAAGATTTCACTATAGATTTTGTGGCTGGGATAGGTTAGCTAGCACACACAAATACTATCATTCTTTAAATAAATTAAATTCCATGATGTTTATGGACATTGTACCCATTTACAAATGACAGAAAGCTGCCCTGCCAGTGTGCCTCAGCTGTTGAGCATAGACCCATGAACCAAGAGGTCGCCTGGTTGGGGCACATGCCCAAGTTTCGAGCTCAATCCCTAGTAGGGTCCATGCAGGAGGCAGCACATAGATGTTTCTCTCTCATTGATGTTTCTATCTCTCTATCCCTCTCCCTTCCTCTCTTTCTAAAATCAATAAAAACATATTTAAAAACAAACAAACAAAAATACCCAAAAACAAATGACAGAAAGCTTTTAGCAGAGTTATATCCAAATGACTCACTTCCTTAAAATATAATGACTTGCACATACAGGTATATGGATAAAGTACAAGTTTCCATACAGTTTCATTATGCAAGAATACCAATATTTAAAATGCTTTTTAAAAAGTAGGGAAAGAAAACATGTTCATTACTAAAAATTTTTGTAATTTGTTTTTCTAAATAAATGGGCTCAGATAAAAATACTTAAAACAGCCACTGATAATTTTAGAATATACATAAGTAATCACTTTTTATAGTACAGCCTTACTTTTGCAAACAAGGTTTTGCACTTAGTGTTCATACTTAAGTTAATGTTTATTAACATATTAGCATTAGCTGTTACAAGTAGAGTTTCAGTAAGTGACTCTCACACTGTAAGGGATTTGAACTAAAGCATGTACTGTACTTCTTGATGTATTTTCTTTCTTCTTCTGCAATAACATGCCTAAAGATTAGCATAAGTTATTTTCAAGAAATAAATGTTCTTCTTCATTATAATTATTCTCATTTTGACCTGTTGAACTAGCTTCATGTTTACAAAAAATAAATTGTTAAGTGTTGATTAAAACGCAGCATCTTATGAGGCTTTCTAATTACCACCTCTACTAATATAGGGTAGTTCTTTGCTAACCCAACATAAATATACTTAACTAATGAGTTATGAACCTTTAAGAAACTTCTCCTTCTGCACTAAACTTTCCTCAAATTACTTCAAATTTTTCCTTCATTTCTCAAATGTACTTTCTTCTTATTTTATCTCAATCTTTGATTTTGCTGGTTGCTCAAGGGAGCTATGGGTAATATTTTTAAAAATTCAAATTAGCAATCCTACCTAATAAAAGGGTAATATGCAAATCGACCGCATCTTTGCTAAACCCAAGCCACGCCCACCAGCCAATCAGGGTGAGCATGCAAATCAACCCAACCAAGATGGCGGTTAATTTGCATACACGGAGGGAGGGAGGAGTGAAGACCTAAGACAGCATAAAAGGAAGATGGAGGGAAAATGGAAAGCAAGGCGGCTGCTGGAGGGAAAGCGTGGCCGGTGAGTGCGGCCACAGTGGCTGGCAGCGGTGGGCCATGTCGACAGGTGTGGTGAGTCAGGGCGCTCAGTGGCGCACACGGCAGCAGAGGTGGCAGCAGTGGCCGAGGGCGCAGCGGGGTGGGTGGGTGGGGTGCGCAGCTGGTGGCGGTGAAGGCAGTGGTGTGTGTGGCTGCGGAGGCAGAGAGAGGCAGCGGGAGAGGTGGAGGGGTGGGAGAGGTGGTGGTGGCGGTAGGGAAGCCCACCTGAAGCCTTGCAGGAATCTTCCTGCAAAACGGGCCACTAGTAAAAATTATAACAAAACTTCAACAAGGTTATGGAGATATATGTACTTCATTCATAGTAATTAGAAAAGTTCTGTTCCAATTATAATTATCAAACAAGAAATGTTCCTTTACAGGACTTTGCAAAATTTTGTGCCATCTTTAACAGTATTAAAGCTTAGAAAGAACCCAAGAAATCATCTATTTTAACCCCACCTTATTTATAGCTAAGTTGATCAAGGCCCAGAGAAGTAAATAAATATGTATAATGTCACGCAGCTAGTTAGTATCAGATGGTATGCTATTTTTATGTAAGTTTAAAAAATATTTCCTATATTTGTTAACCTTCTTATATTTTTAATCACTTCAAGGTTATTTGTATATATAGACATATACATACATCAATGTGTTTTAACTTTCTCAATGAAAAATGATTGTTATCTCAATATATTTCTGTATTATCCTGGCTTTGATTCTAGAACAGTAAGAGTATTAAAATGCACACACACATGCACACATACAAACAGGTGAAATCTGAATGAAGTCTAGAGGTTAGTTCATACGAGTAGTTAGATACCATTGTTCATTTGTTCATTCCTTAGTTTTGGCAAATGTATCTTGTATAATGTAAGGTGTTAATATTAAAGATCCTATAAGCAAGATAACAAGCCCCAGATGGAGTTTTTTATGCTAAGCCCCATGGCACCAAACCAACTTGATTTAATAATAATTTTAGCTCTCCAGAAATGGAATCTTAAATCAGTCAATCAGGAGTCACCTGATCAGCACTACTTTATCTGCCGGATAGGTCTCTGTCATCCCCTAGAGCCATGGTCGGCAAACTGTGGCTCGCGAGCCACATGAAGCTCTTTGACCCCTTGAGTATGGCTCTTCCACAAAATACCACAGCCTGGGCGAGTCTGTTTTGAAGAAGTGGCATTAGAAGAAGTTTAAGTTTTAAAAATTTGGCTCTCAAAAGAAATTTCAGTCATTGTACTATTGATATTTGGCTCTGTTGACTAATGAATTTGCTGACCACTGCCCTAGAGAAAAGTAGTTTTGCAATAACCAACCTATTTTCCTGCCTCACATACCTTCCTTACTTATACTCCCTATTAGAGGCCCGGTGCATGAAATTCGTGCATGGGAGGGGTGGTGTCCCTCAGCCCAGCCTGCACCCTCTCCAATCTGGGACCCCTCAAGGGATGTCCCTGATCCCAGTAGGATCTGGCCTAAACAGGCAGTCTAACATCCCTCTCACAATCCAGGACTGCTGGCTCCCAACTGCTTGCCTGCCTGCCTTCCTGATTGCCCCTAACTGCTTCTGCCTGCCAGCCTGATCACCCCCTAACCCAGTGATGGCGAACCTATGACACGTGTGTCATCACTGACACACGTAGTCATTTCTGATGACATGTGGCCGCATGCCGAGGATGAAATATTTGCTGCTCCTGAGGATGAAACATTTGTGACTGGAGTCTTGGAGTTAGTTTTTTCCTCAAAGTGACACACTACCCGAGTTATGCTCATTTTTTTGGCGAATTTTGACACACCAAGCTCAAAAGGTTGCCCATCACTGCCCTAACCACTCCCCTGCCAGCCTGATTGATGCCTAACCACTCCCCTGCCAGCCTGATTGATGCCTAACTGCTCCCCTGCCAGCCTGATTGCCCCTAACTGCCCTCCCCTGCAGGCCCGGTCGTCCCCAACTTCCCTCCTCTGCTGGCCTGGTCACCCCTAACTGCCGTCCCCTGCAGGCTTGATTGCCCCCAACTGCCCTCCCTTGCAGGCCTGATCCCTCCCAACTGCCTCCCCTGCTGGCCATCTTGTGGTGGCCATCTTGTGTCCACATGGGGGAAGCCATCTTTGACCACATGGGGGCAGCCATCTTGTGTGTTGGAGAGATGGTCAATTTGCATATTTCTCTTTTATTAGATTGGATAGAGGCCTGGTGCACAGGTGGGGGCCGGCTGGTTTGCCCTGAAGGGTGTCCCAGATCAGAGTGGGGGTTCCCTTGAGGTGTGGGGTGGCCTGGGCAAGGTGCCTGTGGTGGTTTCCATGCCAGCCATGCCCCTTGGAGACTCAAGCAGAGGCCCTGGTATCTGGGATTTATTTATCTTCTATAATTGAAACTTTGTAGCCTTGAGTGGAGGCCTGGGTATGCAGGAAGCTTGGCTTCCTCCATTGCCAGGGAAACCCAAGCCTCCTGCTCACTCCATGGCCACAGCCATTTCTGTTGGGATTTATTTATCTTCTATAATTGAAACTTTGTAGCCTTGAGCAGAGTCCTGGGCTGGCCAGGGTGTGCAGTAAGCTTGGCTTCCTTCATTGCTGGGGAAACCCAAGCCTCCTGTTCGCTCCGAGGCTGCAGCCATCTTGGTTGGGTTAATTTGCATACTTGCTCCTGATAAGCTGGTGGGCGTGGCTTGTGGGTGTAGTGGAGGTAAGGTCTATTTGCATATTACTCTTTTATTAGATAGGGTGGCTATAAAAAAAAGTCTTCCATTTTCTACAGCTCCTCAGAGCTCCTTTGTATCTGATTGGTTGGATGCTGATGGACTCAAATAGATTTTTGCTCAAATAAACTTTTAACATTTTTAATATTCCTCAGTTTACCTCTTAAGAGAGAAAGACTACTTGAAACAAGAAAAAATTGAGCCAAACTTAACTTGGTTTTAACTACCTGTACCCAGTGAAATTTTGTCCTTGCCTAATTTCACACTCATCCTGTGGCTGCTGTGGCTCAACACTGGGAACCCTTTTAGGGATTTTAGGACCAAGGTGTTCACTACCTCCAGCCACCAGGATGTGTGAATGTGGTGGGTACAAAGGCCTTTGTGCTTACCATGTTCACAGGTCTTTGGAAGTAGCTGCCTTGGGGAAGGGGCATATTGGGGGCAGGCAGTGATTGTCAGTCAGATGTAATTCCTAGGGACGGACTCCACTATGAGCTCTCAGGAGGGAACATCTTGTGACTGGAAGAAATGAACACCTTGGTCCTAAAAGATCTGAGTGTCATGCCACTGCAGCCATTGAATTGAAGCCAACTCTTTAGCACAATAGTTGGCCACAGAATGAAAGTGAACTTAGGCAAGGAAGGAATTTCTGTAGGCACGGGGATTTAAAACCAGGTGAATTTGGCACAAATTTTTATTGTCACGAGTAATTTTTTCCCTTCAATTTCTCTTGTCTGTACCGACCATTATCTACACATTTCATAGCATCTATTCCAAGACGTCAGCTATTTGAGTTGAAGAGAACACTTAGAACAATTAAAAAAATATACTCCTTTGGATCTTTAAGGGATATGATTTCATTTATTTTTAATTTTTAAAATTAAATTTATTGGGGTGACATTGGTTAATAAGATTATACAAGTGTACAAATCTATGATACATCATCTGTCTATTGCATTTTGTACCCTCTACCCAAAGTCAAGTGATGGGATTTTAGATGCAGAAAATATGTACGGAAAGTCCACTGTTTGCCAATCCAAGGGTAGAGTAAATTCTCATCCCACCCCTACCTTTCACATTTATCCAAGTGAAGTCATATTCAGTTTCATTAGATACGGCTAATTTAGATAGTGGTAACAAATCAATCCCCAAGTCTCAGTGGCTCAACACATCAAATCCTACATGTCCAATATGGGATAGAAAGGATACATAGAAGGCTCTGTCATCTTGTAATGGCCCCATTTGCAACACACAAACTCTAAGGCCACAGCAGAAGAAGTAGAGCATAGAGGGGCCATACCTGTTTTTAAAAGCCTAGACCCAGAAGTGACATTTCTGCTAATAGTCCACAGCCTAAAGTTATCTTATGGTTCCAACATAACTGTCAAGGAAACTAGGAAATGCAGATGAACGAATGGAGTACTAACATACTTTGCGCAAACTGGCTAGTAAACCTTCTGGAATAGTCTTATACATATATGCAATGCAGTAAAGACTACTGGCTAGAGTCTAATCCATCAGTATAGCTTCTCTGAACAAAAATTATGGTCAATCTTTGTGCCAAATCTATTTTTATATGTTTTTATTGATTTTTAAAGAGAGAGGGAGGGAGATGAATAGTGAGATGGAAGCATCAATGAGAGAGAAACATCACTGACCTATTGGCTGCCTCCTGCACACCCCCTACTAGAGATCGAGCCCACAACTCAGGCATGTGCCCTGATTGGGGATCATACAGGTGAGCTCTTGGTTCCTGGGTTGATGTTCAACTGCTGAGCCATACCAGCTGGGCACAAAAATCTATTTTTATATCAACCATATTGATGAATAAAGCAACAATTTGAACATTCAGACATTTTTAAGGACACATAAAAGTGCTTCAGTGAATTGAACAGTCGTGGAAAAGACAAATTTTATTTAAAAATATTTTAAATTTATTATGGAAATTAACCTTATAATTCTAAAGTCCTAGATATTATATACCTAAGCAGGGGTGATTTCTGTTCTGGTTGGTTTATAAGGAGCCACAATGTGATAGGACAAATAGGATATGCAGAAATTGTTGGCTCAACAGGGGGAGGCTTCAGTTCAGAGCCCTGTATTTCCTTACCATGTGGTCCTAGCTTTAGCAAAAATGTTTCCCTTTCTGAAAAAAATTGTCTTTTTCCTTAATGTTACAGCAGACCTGTTTTAAAAATTAGAATTACCATTTTTCATGAGTACTGGTCTTTTTATTGCAGAGGCATGAAGTAATGGCTGAAAACTGCCTGGGTGCAGTTTTTGGCTCTGCTAGTTCTTATGTCCCTGTGTCATCAATTAACCTCTCTGTGCCTCAATTTCTTCATCTATAAGATAGACACAGGACTATGATCAACCCTACTAGGCATGATGTGGAAACAAAAGTGTTAGTATTTGTAAAATGTTTAGTACAGAGTCCAACACATAGTAAACTCTATGTGTTTGCTGCTGTTGTTTGCAATAATGTTCAGCTACTTATAAATAAATTAGTTTTACAAGTGAGGAAGCCTTTATCATGAGGTAAAGTCCAATATAAAACTTATAAAATAATGGTGCCAATATAAAATGTTAAATGCCAGAGTAACTTGTGCTAAAATTTTTCATTTTTTTCTTTTCCTGTTCCACAACTTTCCCCAACCAGAAATTCAGTTCTAAGGGAAAATGTTATCATGTTGTGTAATTTAATATATTTTTACATGTGATCAGTTCAAGGAAGCAATTTAGGAATAAAAAAGGAAAATATCTTTCTTCTTTTCACATACTGAGCTGTGCATGATCCTGTTCCACCCCCCCCCAAAAAAAAAACAAAAAAAAAACACAAAAAACATGCTCACTCTTCCACAGTAATAAACTGGTTGGCATTCTAACTGAGAAGAGAAAGACAAAAAGACAAAACATCATGTAAAGAAGGGACTAGAAAAAAGAGATGAAGGATGTGGAGAATTTCATACTCAGACACTCTCTGTAGTCTGTGGGAAATGCAAGATTGGAATCCTATATAATAAAAGGCTAATATGGAAATTGACCAAATGGCAGAACAACCGGTTGCTATGACAAGCACTGACCACCAGGGGGCAGATGCTCAAAGAAGGAGTTGCCCCCTGGTGGTCAGTGCGCTCCCACAGGGGGAGGTTCACGGCTGGCGAGTGCAGTGGGGGTGGTGGGAGCCTCTCCCGCCTCTGCAACATCCCCCAAGGGGTCCCAGACTGTGAGAAGGCACAGGCCGGGCTGAGGGACCTTCCCCCTTTCCCTCCCCCCCCCCCCCCCCCGTGCACAAATGTCGTGCACCCGGCCTCTAGTTAAAGCTATAACAAGGTAACCCTACCTTCTGACACTCCTTTCATGCCCTGAAACAGTCTGCTCCAGCAGGGAAAGAAAGAGATGTGATCAAAGCATGCATAGGCTTTAAAGTCTTCCAGGTAAACTTCCCTTCCACTCATATCCATAAATAGGACTTCTCTTGGTCCTACCAATGTGTAAGCAGGAGTCCCACCTCTGATTGCTATAGAGCACTGCCAAGAATCTTGGTACCCAAAAACCTTAAACTTCCTAACTCCAGAAGGCATATGGCATTGGTTGAACAATTTTCCTCGCCAAATGTATCTGTTGAAGCCCCACTACCTTATAAATTAGCTGTACTTGAAGACAGGGCCTTTAAAGGTGTGATTAAATTACAATGAACCATAATGGGTCCTAATCCAATCTGAGTGGTGTTCTTACAAGAAAAAAAAAATTGGGCACCCAATGAAATATAATGGATGCATGTACACAGAGGAACAAATCATAAGGGGGCACAGTGAGAAGATTCCCATCTGCAATGCAAAGGAAGAGGTCTTAGAAGATATTAAACCATGATCTTGGACTTCTAGCCTCCAGAACTGAGGAAATATATTTCTTCTGTTTAAACCACCAGGCTATGGTGTTTTGTTAAGGCAGTCCGGTCCTAAGACACTAATAGAACACATTTTGGGATTCATTATAGCCAACTTAGTTGCTTCACATCCACTGTTTGCCAGGCAACCTTATAATATGTACTATGCCCTGTCTCATTTAACATCAGTCCTTGTGCTGAAGAAAATAAAGTGAAAAATTATATATTTTCATAGTTCACTTCAGAAAAAAATATTCTCACTCTGAAACTTTTGGGTGTTGATAAACAATTACATTTGTTATTTAGACTCTAGCATACATTTATCCATGATAACTTTGAATGTTGAAGAAGTGATGTTGAAATTATATTCAAATTATCATTCTTTGCCCCATCTATTGTACTCCCCCGAGCTAAATTTATTAATATCAAAGATTTCTATTCATTCTATGTAAATTTACTAAAGTCTGTTGAAATTCCTGATTGCTGACATTTTAGAGTTTAATACACTTTTTGTCTCTCTTTTGACAAATCACACACATATCTTCAGGGACTCTTATTACAGAGCTAAGTACATTGTCTGACAAAAGCTGAAGAATTTTAATAGATAAATGACAAATTTTAACAAAGAGCTCTACTGAGTTAATTTCTGAAATCTTTACTGTATGTATAGAAAACTGGCAGAAGTAATTTGGTGAAGTGCACGTTTTCTATACATAATAAAAGAGAATTATTAGTAGATATATTCGACAAGATCCATCTATTTGATGGATAACCACAAAATAACCTACCAATACAAATATGCCTTCATGCTTATTTATTAGGTTATTTTTCTCCTGGACTAAAAAAAAATAATAATGTTAGCAGTTATTTAGTTCAAGTTCAAATAAAAAAAGGAAGCAATTCTACTACTGCAAAATCAATGTCATCTTAGATTCAAAAACCAAAGAGCTTTGTAATTTAAATATATACATCTGGGTATATATTTTGAACACCCAGTTTACATTGTGTGAAATGTGTGTGTGTGTGTGTGTGTGTGTGCCTGATACAATCATTGCATGATCTCTTCTCTGCAGGCACTAGGAAAGGTCAGAGAGAATCATCATCTAAAAGTGAAGTGATTTTTTTTCTGTACAAGTTCCTGATGTAAACAGAATAATGAACACACCCACATTCTTACTCACATGACATCATACACAACCACAGTTAAGTGTTTCTATCTGTCACAGCCTGGAGAGTCACTACCAGATTGTGCCTGACTGGCATATAATCCGAAATAATATTTCTGTGGTTTTACTTAATCAGTGCTTATTCTGCATGATTTCTGGGCTCTAGAGGAGCAGGTCAAAGACAGTGGGCACAGAGGTAAGTTTAGAGTTTAGCCTGCTCAGAAAATGAGCAGGCTGTGTTGGTAATCGCACAGCAACATTATTGAACATCTGTTGACTGAAGAGCAATAAATAAATAAGCAAGTAAATAACCTTTCTTATTGTAAAATCAGAAATTACATATCACTTGTTTTTGGAAAAAGAAGATTTGTAAGCATGTGGCAGTTGATCTTTGTTCATAATTTATGCTCATGTTCAAGGCATTTTAAAAATCCATTTTCTTACAGGCTCTAATTTTGCTGCTACATTTACTGCCAGTTAAGCAGCAGCTTTTAGTATAGGGAGGCCCCACTGAACATTCACCTTCTGAGTTTTCTTACCCAAGACATTTAAGTCAGAATCTGGACCAATCTGCCACTTCATAGCTAGCAGCAAGTGAGGAGGACTCGAAAGATCCTGCTGCTATAAACATACTCCTTGAGGAGCAGCCAAACAGTTTCAAAGTTTGAATTTTTTCTTTTAAGAAAAAAGAAACAATCCCTGGGTAAAGAATGTTCCAGAGTATTTTGGAAAAGCTTTGTATACTTTCTAGGAATGATAAATAATTATCTTAACTAAAAATGAAAGTATGACCCTAGCTGGTTTGGCTCAGTGGTTAGAGCATAGGCCTGCAGACTGAAGGGTCCCAGGTTCGATTCTGATCAAGGGCACATACCGGGGTTGTGGGCTCAATCCCCAGTAGGGGGCATGCAGGAGGCAGCTAATCAATGATTCTCTCTTATCATTGATGTTTCTATCTCTTTCTACCTCTTCTTTCCTCTCTGAAATCAATAAAAGTATTTAAAAAAATGAAAGTATGAAATGATGCAATGTGTAAAATTTACAAAATGTCAGATCAGACGGAAACAGGAAATCAAATTTCCTATAACTTAGGTAGTATTTTCTTCTACTAACTAGATTGTAATCTTGCTCGATCTCTTACAATATATAAGAGCTATGAGCAAGAGGGCAGACTCCTGTTTTTTAAGACACATGGAAAAATAAGATGGTGAATTCCAGCAGCTGAGATACAATCCACTCCATACACCAAAACTTTATTTTGGTGTCAACACCATTAACTAGCTAACGAAACACTAAAATATAGGCAAGCAAAGGAAAAGTGCAATGATGCACACCATATGTGAATATAAGTGAATTAAAGCACAATAAATATCATTTGCAATTAAAAACAAAATTGACTAGCAATATATTCTCATTGTCAAATATTAATTTATCCAACATATTTAAGGAACATAGCATTATCCTACAATAACCTATGGTTACATCAGATATGATGGTTATCTTTTTAAAAAATTAATGGTCGCTTTCTCAGTTCATAGATTTTCCCCTAATAGCAAGCTGCATCAGTTGCCCAGGATCAAAGACTAGTCTAAAGTTTTGATTGATTTGAGCCATGTTTAGCTTTAATCCATCCTTGCACATGTCTAGGGAACGAGATATTCTATTGGATTCTGTTCTTGTAGCTTGGAGTCTTTCTCTGTGTGCATCTAGAGCGGGGCAAGTTTTCAAATCCAAGTAGAGTCAGGATTTAACCCTTATTTGGATTTTATTGTGACTGACTGAGGGAGGACTTGCAATATCCACAAAAGAGCAGGTCAAGACCTAGGGGAAAGTACAGAGGGTTTAGGTGGGGTTGTGACTCTTGGCCTAAACAAATAGAGTTAATGGCTTGGAAAAGGATTTCTGCTTACTGTGGTATGAAACTCAGTGCCTCGTCACAGAAGAACCAGAGCTGACAGCCCCACCAAGGATGGGATGGGAGTGGGGCCGAAAGGAAGTGGATGCTAAGTGGAGAACAGCAGGAGGTCTGAAAGGGATAGACAGAGTATGATATGAGTTGGGGGAAGAGCAGATGGGGTGTGACTGCCAGGCTATTGGCTAATTAGAAAGTCCTGGTTTGTTAAACCTGGGCTCTGAGAAAAGTCCTTAATGTGTACAATCTGACAGAAAGAACAATTGACTATTTTTTCTTATGAACACATTCTGAATTATTCCATAATACCACTTATTTTTGAACTATGTTTTCATGACTTGAAATGACAAGAAATATAATTTCCTCTAAGTAAGAAAAAAACCTTCCAGAAAAGTTTCAAATTAAATTAGAAGTTTTAATGAGGCATAATACCTCAAAATATTATACAAGGGTAATATTATTTAATATTATATTAAACAAATACAATTCACAATTATATTTTAGTTGTGATTGACTTGAAAATAAACATTGTTTCATTTAAAAATAGTTTATAAGCAAAGAATAAACCATAATATTTGGGAAAATGGGTCCACCAAATTATGTTAATGGGTTATCTTTCTACAAATCAGAACATAATTCATTGTACATTAAACATACAATTTGAATTTCAATCAGGCCCTATTAAAATATATTTTTTATTGATTTCAGAGAAGAAGGGAGAGGAAGAGAGAAATAGAAACATCAATGATAAAAGAGAATCATTGATCGGCTGCCTCCTGCATGCCACCCTCTGGGGATCAAGCCTGCAACTTGGACATGTGCCCTGACAGGGAATCAAACCATGACCTCTTGGTTCATAGGTTGAACCTCAACCTCTGAGCCATGCTGCCTGGGCAATCAGGCCCTATTTTAAGTACCTGGACCCAAGTCTAAGGTGTGTGTGGGGGGCAGGGGGAGACTTCCCACATAATACCAAGCAATTCTCGAACACAAGCAGGGTGTGTGAAAATTCAACTTAATTCAACTCAATTCTGATACTGTTTACCTAGAGATAGAATCAGATTCCATAGGATAAGGGTTCAGTCCTATATGACTGCCTCCCCATACCCCATACTTAAGTTGCCAGTGGCAAGCTCAGATTATCACCTGTGTTTCTGACCAATCAGTTATAGATTGGAGCTTCCAATGACCCATCCTTGGACTTCAGCTCACAGTTGCAAATCCAGGTGGTTACCTATACTTCTGACTGACTGGCTATAAATCAGAGGTTCTCAGGATACCCAGTAGGGTTTGATTTATCTACTAGATTGGTTCACAGAACTCAAAGAATCAGTGGTACTTACTACACCACTGGTCTATTGTAAAAGGATATAACTCAGGTGCAGCCAGATGGAAGAAATGCATAGGGCAGGGTTGGTGAAAAGGGGAGGAGCTACCATGCCCTCTCCAGGCACATCATTCTCCCTTCATCTATAAGTCCTTACCTACCAGGAAGCTCTTGGAACCCTGTCTTTTTGTGGTGTGTGTGTGTGTGTGTGTGTGTGTGTGTGTGTGTGTGTGTTTATGAAGGCTTCCTTACATAGTCATGATTGATTAAATCATGCCCATTGGCTATTGAAGTAAATCTCCAGCTCCTCTCCCCTCTGGGGAGGTTGGAGGTGAGGGAGACTGAAAGTTCCAGCCCTGTAATCACATAGTTTGGTTCTTCTGGTGATCAGCTCCCATTCTTAGGTGCTTCTAAGATCACCTTATTAACATAACAAAAGGCATCTTGATAGTTCTCTTCACCAAGGAAATTGCAAGCCTTTTAGCTCTGTGACAGAAATGAGAAGACCAAATATATATTTCTTTTTTTTTTAACTTCTTTATTGATTAAGGTATCACATATTTGTCCTCATGCCATCATTCCCATCCCACACCCCTCCCCACACATGCCCCCCCCCCCCTGTTGTCCCCAACCGCTGGTTAGGCGCATATGCTTGCACACAAGTCCTTTGGTTGATCTCTCCCCTTTACCCCCACCCTCTCCTACCCTCCCTCTGAGGCCCGACAGTCTGATCCGTGCCTCCTTGTTTCTGGGTCTGTTCTTGTTCATCAGTCTATGTTGTTCATTATTTCCACTAGATGAGTGAGATCATGTGCAATTAGAAATACACTTATAAGAACTGAAAATGAGACAAGCAATAATGGTTATGGTGATAGGAAATGAATCAGCCTGTAGTGAGTTTCTTTCTGGGCCAACAGTTCTTTTGAGACCCAATTACAATGTCCAACAGTTCCTTATGTGTACATGTCGGCACTGACATTTCAGTTCTGGATGGTGGAGAAATGGTGGTAATGCAGGTCCGACTCTCTCTGGTTTGGTCCTGGGCAACCTGCAGTGATGCACAGCTGCTAACTGCTAGTATGGGAAGACCAAGTCAGCATCAAATATATATCTTACCTTATAATAGACAAATATGCAAATTGACCGCACCTTCGCTACGCCCAAGCCACGCCCACCAACCAAGCCACGCCCACCAACCACGCCCACCAGGAAACCCTTACAGGGACGCTGGGGCCGGTGGCTTTCCGGGCGCCTGCTCCGATTGCAGGGACCGGCTGGGGTGCGGTGTGGCGGAGCCCAAGGACCTTGGGCGCCAGCCGGGTGCGTGCTCCCATCGGAGCAGGGACCCGGCTGGGGTGCGGTGCGGCCGAGCCCAAGGACCGGAAAGCCGCCCGGGGCTTTCCGGGCCTTGGGCCGATCGGAGCAGGGACCCGGCTGGGGTGCGGTGCGGCCGAGCCCAAGGACCGGAAAGCCGCCCGGGGCTTTCCGGGCCGTGGGCCGATCGGAGCAGGGACCCGGCTGGGGTCGGTGCGGCCGAGCCCAAGGACCGGAAAGCCGCCCGGGGCTTTCCAGGCCTTGGGCCGATCGGAGCAGGGACCCGGCTGGGGTGCGGTTCGGGGGAGCCCAAGGACCGGAAAGCCGCCCGGGGCTTTCCGGGCCTTGGGCGCCAGCCGGGTGCGTGCTCCGATCGGAGCAGGGACCCAGCTGGGGTGCGGTGTGGCCTTGGGCGCCAGCCGGGTGCGTGCCTGCTCCGATGGCAGGACCGAGCCGACCTGGGGGTCTGCTTCTGCAATCAGGTCGCAGGGATGCTGGGTGCAGCTGAGCCCAAGGCCACCACCCAGGGCCAAGCCCGGACCCTGAAAGAAGGTAGAGGTCAGTGGCCACCGCCAAGGCCTGGGTCCCCGGTGCCGGCAGAAAACTGGTGCAGGCAGCCAGGTGAATGAAGGTCTATTGCACGAATCTTCGTGCAAACGGGCTACTAGTTTCTTATTATAAATCACAATATCATAGGCCCTCCCCCAGCAACATAATTCAATCTGCTTTATAGAAACAATCTCTATATATAAAAGCCTAAGCGACCTTCACAACTGAAACAACCAAACAGATGACCGAACAGGCTGTGTGGGGCGACCAGGCCGGAAGGAGGGTTAGTGAGGGACGAACAAATGACTGAACAGCAGGCTGCGTGGAGCGACCAGTTCGGCAGGGGCGGGCAGTAAGGGGTGACCAGGGCGGCAGGGGGGGGGCAGTTGGGGGTGATCAGGCCATCAAGGGGAGCAGTAAGGGGTATCAGGCAGGCAGGCAGATGAGCAGTTAAGAGCCAGTGGTTCCAGAATGTGAGAGGGATGTTAGACTGCCGATTTAGGCTCGATCCCACAGGGATTGGGCCTAATCTGGCAGTTGGACATCCCCTGAGGGGTCCCAGATTGGAGAGGGTGCAGACTGGTCTGAGGGGACCCCCCCATGCACAAATTTCGTGCACTGGGGCTCTAGTGGTTTAATATTGACAGAGGCCACATGCGGGATGGGCAAATATGTGACTAAAGCATTGCTTGACCATTTACTTTTCACTCTGTTGAAAGGTAGACCAGACCAAACAGATCACTCTAACCTGATCTAATCATCATCATTATTATTTTTATTATTAGTAGTAGTAGTAATAGTAGAAGTACTGCTTGAATGGGCAGAGTTGTTGTTTTAAAACTTAGTATATAGAAGGTAAGACCTAAACAGGAGGCTTTCATTCTATTGTTTCCATTGGGAAGTAATTAACTGACTTAAGTGTCCATATTACCAAGATAGAAGTATCTTGTAGATAAATATAACTATATTTAAAATATCTACTTATTGCAATGATTGCCCATTTTGGATCAGGAAAAAATAGCATCTTATTAATTCCTCTTAGACTATGTTAGATATATTTTAAAGTTTCCTGCAATGCTGCCAATTACTGCATTTTCTGTAAAGGTGGCTTAAGGCAGTACATTTAAAAAATAATTTATTAAGAAAATAAGGAAGTGAAAATATTTTCCTATGAATGACAACAAATCCAAAATAACAGCCAAAAAAATATCAGCATAGTCTAACAGATAAGGATGCTGCTTGACCTGTGAAATTAAAAAAAAAAATAAGTTTTGGGAGAAATTGCTAATGTCCAATAACTTTCTCTCTCTCATTTTTAATTGCAATGAAGGGGAATGAAATGAGTCAGGAATTTAGAGTGTGAAAAAATAGCAGATATAAAAAGAGCTCAAATTCATAATAAAAATCTAAAAAAATATTTAGATAGAAGGGATCTCAGGTTATTTACATCAAGCTCTGCATTTTATTAATGAAGAAATAGAGGTTCCAATTAAATGCCTTGCTTTCTTCTTCATTTCCCATTCTCTCCTCAGCCTCTCTAGTCTGACTTTTATCCATACTATACCATTGAAATATTGGCAAGGGTATTATTGATACCTATCATTTGCCAAATTGAATGATCATATAATAAGTCATTTTTATACTTGATGTCTTTGCAGAATGTGGCAGAGTTGTTCATTGCCTAATTATTGACATACTCTCTTCACTTAGCTTATGAGACACCACACTGGTTCTTCTCTTCTTCCTTCCTTCCCTCCCTTCCTTCCTTTCCTTCCTTCCTTCCTTCCTTCCTTCCTTCCTTCCTTCCTTCCTTCCTTCCTTCCTTCCTTCCTTCCTTCCTTCCTTCCTTCCTTCCTTCCGATGGCTTTCTGCTTCGATTGCAGGCTCCTCTTCTTCTTTATGTAGAGAGCCCTTACTCAGTTCTTGTTATTCTTTTCTATATACAGTCACTCTCTACCCAATCTCTTCTAGTACCATGACCTTCAATATGTCTTCCAAACACTGATGATATCTAAATATTTTTCACCAGTACAGACTTCTCTCCTGAGCTATACTTTTTAATATTTAACTAGCAGCCCAGTGCACAGATTCGTGCACTGGTGGGGGGTGTGGCCTGCAGGGATCGGCTTGCTGTTGGAGTGCTGCTCATCCTGGTCAGCTGAGCAGTACTCCCACTGTGGGAGCGCTCTGACCACCAGGGGACAGCTCCTGTATTGAGTGTCTGCCCCCTTGGTGGTCAGTGTGCATCATAGTGACTGGTCAACTGGTTGTTCTGGTTGTTCCTCCATTTGGCTGCTAGGCATATATATATAGATAGATAGATAGATAGATAGATAGATAGATAGATAGATAGATAGATAGATATAGATATATAGATATAGATGTAGATATAGATATAGATATATATATATATAAATATTACCTACTCAACACTCCATCTTTGTTGTCTAATACACATCAAAAACTTAATGTAAATTAGAACTTTTTCTTGCACCTTCCCCAACTCCTTCACAACCTGTTCTTCTCTAGTTTTCTTCACCTCAGCACCTCAGCATAATTCATCTATTTGCTCAGACCAGAATCTTTGGAATCATTTAAAATGAAAATCAGTGACATATCTCTCCACTACAGAGAAATCTCTAATGTTTCTCATCACATTCAGGATCAAAGTTAAATTCATTCCTGTGGCTTATGAAACCCTGTATGATCTGCCCCCTGCCTAACTTTCTATCATAATTTCCGTTTATTCCCTAATTAGTTCTTTCTCTAGCAATAATGACTTTCTTACCTTAATGTTAGAAACCACTTATTTAGGCTTAAGGTCCTTTGTATTTGCTATTCTCTTTCATAAAGATTCTGCCTAAGATCTTTTTAAAAAATATTTTTATTGATTTCAGAGGTGAAGGGAGAGGGAGAGAGAGATAGAAACATCAATGATGAGAGAGAATCATTGATTGGCTGCCTCCTGCGTGACCCCTAATAGGGACTGAGTCCACAATTTGGGCATGTGCCCTGATCCAGAATCGAAGCGTGACCTCCTGGTTCATAGGTAGATGCTCAACCACTGAGCTACACCAGCCAGGCTCTTCCTAATATCTTTACATGGCTCACTGCCTAACTTCTTTGACTTTTCTATTCATATTGCACCTCCTCTGATTGATCTTCACTGATCACCCAATAGTAAATATTGGGTTGCTCTGGCCAGTGTATTCAGTGGTTAGAGCATAAGCCTGAATACTGCAGGGTGGCAGGTTCAATTTCCCACTAAAGGGCACATACCTGGTTTTCAGGTTCCATCCCCATCTTGGTCACGATGTGTGCAAGAGGCAACTAATCAATGTGTTTCTCTCAGATTGATGTTTCTCTCTCTCTCTCTCTCTTCTTGTCTCCTTCCCTTCCATCCTCTCAAAAAAAATCAATGGAAAAAATATCCTGCAGAGAAGATTAACAACAACAAAAAGTAAATAGTGTCCATCTTTCCCATCAATTTGTCAATGCCTATCCCCTTGTTATCCTGTATGTTTCTTAATAGCATTTATCATTGTTTGAAATACATTGTATATTTCCTTGTTAATCTATATCTCCTGACTAGACTGTAAGCTTCATGGGCACAAGATCTTCATCTTGTTCAGCGCTATATCCACAGCATCACAAGTGTCTTGAACACAGGTTTTTTTTCAATAAATATATGTAGAATGAATGAATAAAATATATTGCTTGACTTATACATGACTCAATTTGGCAGTTAGTTTTGGAAGCATAAGTGTGTCCCCGACTGTGGGGAATTTGTGACCCTTGTGCTTATAATCATTACTCTTTAGGAGATGGCTCATTGTTTTTGTCACTATTTTCTTTTCCCTCCCCCTTACATATCTCTCATACACACACGGTCAGTGTAATCCCTGCCCCACTGCACCAACCCTCTAATACTCCCTCTTCAGCTATAGAAATGTATGGGAGAGTAGAATAAAGCTGTTCTTATTTAGCTGTGAGTAGTAGTGGTATTATAGGCTGGATGGAAGGACTTCAGCTCAGAACTGCTTGATATATTTTGTTGGCCTACCTACAGAGTGTTTCTCAACTTCTCTGTGTCTGGCCAAAACAAATACTGCATCTCAGTTTCTGTGAATTCACCCTCCTTTCTTCCTTTCCAAAGTTTCTGATATTTTTTTGCCACTGTTGCAAATTTATTTAAAAAAACTCATAACAGAAAATTGAGTTCCCAAACAAAAATCCCTACCATATGTAAAAGAGCATGTCCCTCTCTCAACTGGAGGTGTATTTTGAAATAAGACAGTGACAGCTCAGCAGTTATTTGCCATAGCTTGCTGAGTAAGCTGGGCTCAGGTTAAAAGGGGGTGATAGGCTGCCAGCCAAAACACTGACGGCATTGCTGAATTCAGAGTTTCAGAAACTCTATATGTCCCAATGATTCTGTGTAGATGCCATTAATTACACTCTCTCTGCTCTATCATTGTGAATATCTCAATTCAGTTCCCTTATGTGGATCCAACAGATATGAATTTTATCCATAGAACTTGTTAACTTCTGTTTTAAAAATATATTTAGCATTAATAAAAAGATCATGGAAGAGTATTGCCATCTGAATTAAACAATATCAGAAATGGACATAACCACGTGTTTTGTATCAAATCTTTCATAAATTTTGATGGAAGATGAATTACACAGATTCTGTGGGTCATAATTGACCCAATAGTAACACTTGATTATGTTAGAGATATAGTTATTAGGAGTAATAACAATATAATTAAAATAAATCAAAAGTAAATAACTTCAAAAGCATATATTGCATAGATGATAAAGTTACATAATCAATGGTTAACAGTAGGGGCTTAAAATATTATTTTTTACTTCATTCATTTTTATACAAGGTCTTGCAACTGATAAGGAGTTCTTTAGGGCTCATGATTCCAAAGGTACATTTAGATGAGTCTGTGCTACTCATAATAATGATGTCATTCATTGCCATGTGTAAGTCTCTGAGTAGTAAAGGTAAGGTCTTTGTTTTTGAAATCATTATACTTATTTCTTATAAAACTCTTGATGATGAGAATTCTTCAAGCTTTTTTATTCCAACAACATACCAATGCAGTAAACCTTGATAGGTTTCGAAGTGAAGTTTCATTTCATAGGAGCTTTTAAGCTGTCTCCAGTGTGTAACTTGGAGACACTTCAATCAGCGTTTACATTTAAAATTTTCTTATAGCCTAGGAAAATATTTTGTCTTTATATTTAAAGAGCACCCAGATTTAGTGTTACTTTCTAGTTGAAGCAATATTTAAAAGGAAAATTGAGAAGAAAGTTTGCCTTGTGAATCAACACTTATTTTTGTGATCTTTATTTAAGATATTTAACAAAGTAAATGTTAAATTTGTTATTATTATAATCAAGTAGACAATTTTTCCCCACAAGGTTAACATCTGTTTACATTATTTTATTATCTGTTGAATGATATGACATGAAGTCTCTTTATTGCAGTTCAGCTAAAGAAGTAGCATGCCTGTGATGGAGCTGTCAATCAGCATTTAGTCATACAGTATCTATTTCCATCCTGTTCTTCTTAGCACAGAAGGGCTATTATAGTCTACATTACGGCATAGCTCCTTTGGATATAGATATCCTTGAGGGGCAGGATTTATTTTGAAAGAAGATACTCAACATAACATGACATATCATTTAGACATCCTTTAAAAGTACACATGCAGGTATTTCAAAGCAAAATATACCAAAGGCTATTTTTAAATATTTAATTTAATATTTTATGAATTCATTTCTCTTTTCTCACTTTCATAGCACTACAAAAGACCAACAGGGTCAGGTGACCTTTTGTAACTGAAAGTGTCTTTTTTAAAGTGATCCCTTCATTGCATTATCACCTGCGAAGGGCTAACTTTTGTAAGATATGATGCATATCAAAATTAGCAAGAGAGAACCATTTAAAGCCACAGAAATAGAAAAACAGTGCTGAGATGCATTTATAAACACCTGAAAAGTGAAACTTTTCCAGATGTCCAATAATATATATTTCCAAGTACACCAGTATATATGGAATCTGACTAAAAATTAACGAGACTGATTACAAATCACAAACGTGAAAATCAGTCATGCAGCTGTAAAGCACACTGGATATACTTCCAGATGTGATGATAAAAATGGATACAACCTTTTAAAATATGAGCTTTGGCTATGCTGTGCATGTGGCACTCATTAGCTGAGCAAATGGGTGTTAATCTTCATGACAGTCGATCGCTGTGCTGCATTCTTATGAAGAACGTATCAGCTGGTCTGACCAGATCATCAAGACCATCATGACTTAATTTACAGGAGAATTATTTTCCCTTCCCTTGCAAATCCATGGATTTAAAACGCACAAGCAACTTTTCCAAAAGAAATGGCTAAAGCATTTAAACTTCCCTTTCCCCATAGCTGTGCAGTAAATAGGTAATGGCAAAAAAAGATTTAGATTCACAGATTCCATTAGGAAGTCAGCAAGCTTGGGTATCTAATTTCTCATGTTCAGGACTGGGAAATTAACCTTATTTTCCCAACAGATTTGATTTCCATTGAATACCTAAAGGTGCTCATGTAAGAAAAGATTTCATCTTTTAAAAGAATAGGCATTTTTAATCTATAGCATATAAATGCTATCTTCAGTAGATAAATAGTTACAAGGGAAATGTCATGTCAGAGCTCAGAAAGAATCAGCAGCATGCCTAGTGACCTAACAAACATTATTTCTCTTCAGAACGTTATCATATTACCATTTTTCCTATGTACGCACGGTATTACTATCAGGCAACTTGTTGCTTTGGGCTACCTTCAGTTAATTAGGGAAGATGTGATAGAATACCAGATCTACCCCTATGAACCTGTGAGCTTGACATGCTAGACACAACGTAGGAAGAGGCAATTCAAGCTTCTCACGAAACTCTGCCAGCAAGCATCAACCTATTCAGCAGTAACTTCTGTTTCTTAGGCAATTTTAAGTGGAGACAGCATTTGTGCCAATATTTTCTCTTTGTGGTGTGTTTTGTTGTCCCCTAGGGGTGGCAGGTACCATGCGCTGCATCCGTGTTCTGATAATAGTAGTTAGATAGAAACTGAAGGTGGTCTCTTCAGAAAGAGAGGGGATCATCTCTATTTTTGGTAAAAGTCTAGCGTATCATGAGCACTTCATTAGTGAGTTCATGAAAATAAGTAAATCACTTCCTTTCAGAGTTCTAGATGGATGCTTTTAGAGTAAGTTTAACTCATTCAATTCAGTATGGAACTAGTTAATATCCTAAAATTTTTACTATGCTTTTTTTGGTGACCGGGATTAAAACTTTTCCAAAATATCTAATACTTTCATGCACAAAGTCATGAACCATATCCAGATCATTAAACATGAATGAAAAATATCTTCAATTCAAAAATAGTAAGGAATTACTCTTTTAATAAATCTATGAAGAAAATTTAATCCAAAATTCTAAAAAATTAATTGAATATTTATGGGTGGAGTGGATCATGACAGACACCATGAAAAAACAAAAGATGAATGTGACAGATTGTTCTCTCTTAAGAAATGATTATATATATATATATATATATATATATATATATATATATATATCTTTATTGTTGAAAGTATTTCATATGTTTCTTTTTCCCCTTATGCTAAGCACAATAAGCCAGTCAGAGAAAGATAAGTATCACATGATCTCACTCATATGTGAAATGACAATATGTTGAATGTTGAATGCATGGTAGAGTGAGAGCCTTGGGGAGGCAGTGGCAGGATGGTGGATCCTGTGGAATAGAAGCAGGGAGGAGGAACTTCAGCAACTCTAGCACAGCTTTTGCCCAAGCGTTTTCTACCGAATACATGATTAAATACTAGATTCTTTTTTCTTTTTTAAAAAAATATATTTTATTGATTTTTCACAGAGAGAAAGGGAGAGGGATAGAGAGCTAGAAACATCGATGAGAGAGATACATCGACCAGCTGCCTCCTGCACCTCCCCCCCCCCCCCCACCGGGGATGTGCCTGCAACCAATGTACATGCCCTTGACTGGAATCGAACCTGGCACCCTTCAGTCCACAGACCGATGCTCTGTCCACTGAGCCAAACCGGTTTTGGCTAAGTACTAGATTCTTAAAGAAATTACATTCTAGAGCCTTTCATGTGATAATAGTCATTATTCTTCTTCACCAGCAGACTCTCTAAGATATAGTAATACTCAAATATTTTTGACCCTTGATTTTCTTTTTCTTCAAGAAATATCTCTTTATATGAGTCTTCTATAAAAAAATTCATCTGGGGTGAAAGGATTCAGAAGTACAAATTAGTAGTTACAAAAGAGTCATGAGATGTAAAGTACAGGAAAGGGAATATAGTTAATAACATTGTAGTAACTATGTATGGTGCCAGGTGAGTACTTGAAATATCAGGGGGATCATTTTGTAAACTGTATAATTGTCTATCCACTATGCTGTACAACTGAAATGGATAGAAAATAATGTTGAATTTAAACTATAATTGAATTTTTTAAAAATTCATCTTGGGAAATAAAGTTCTACTGTTTGTAATTTGGTGATTCAAGTCTGAAGGCCAGAAAAAGAACATTTACATTATATTACATGAGAGATAGTTGAGATCTAATCTAGAGTAGGAAAGCTGGAGGAGAAAATGATAAAGATTATAGAGATATTTTATCGGGTAAAATGAATAGACTTTGGTGATTAATTAGTAAGATAGTCATATGGCAGTGTTTAGCAGGCAGAGAGAAATGCAGGGCTATAAGTGAAACTTGGAATCATTCACATAGAAATAAATACATGATGTCGCCAGGCTTGATGAGGTTGCAGTGAAAATCTGTGTAGGGTGAGAAAGAAGGGGATTTTTATCTTCAAAATTGGAAGTCTGCCTAGTTGGAAGGACCAACCAAAGGGAAAAGAGCTTTCCTAGTAAATGTGAACATGGTAGAGTAAAATGTGCATATAACGAAGAATTAGGGCAATGGGAATTAGCGTTAGGAAAGAGTTTTAAGTTTCAATTTGGTTAGTATGGGATAGGAGAAAGACTAAAAAGATATGAGTTTAGGAGGGCAGGCATTAACATTGTTGATAATGGAATCTGGTCGGCAAAGCTTCAAGGAGTGAAAGAGATAATAAATACAAACTATTTGTTTTTCAGAGTAGAACACTGGGTTGAAAAATAAGTTTTTATTGTTTTCTCTTTTTGTTTTTATTTCTGTTTTTATTTTGGTGGTAAGACTTTCCTGGGTTTATATCTAAATAAAAGCCTTTTGAGAGGGTGACATTGGGGTTACAGAATATGTAGAATAGCTGTGAAAAACAATGTTATTAAAATTCTAATTGAGGATTGATTATGATTTCTATGTTTAATGAACACAAACAATTTATATACGAAAATTAACAATAATTATTGAATATCCATTACATGCAAGGAAATTTAAAAAAGTATCTTTGTAAATCAGTTTTATTTATTTAGAAGAGAACTAAGCCCTTTCTAATTTCTGGATGTTTTAATGGCCAATCAATATAACCTATTCATCCATACTATGAAAACAAAAAGAGATTTATAAGCTCCATGGTAGGAGAAAGATAGTAGACCTCAGGGAAGATATCACAAATTTTCATCTTCTTAGTTAATCAAGTATGATTTTTGAGCATTTATGTGTATGATGTAAAAGATCCTATCTAATAAAGAGGGAATATGTTAATTGACCATCACTCTGTCACAAAGATGGCTGCACCCACAGCTGAGGCCAAGTTCCCATAAGGAGCCTTAAGGAGCAATCAGCAGGGACCTGAGGCTATGCCCTCCCCTGCCCCTGTGGGGCTTGACAGGGGACCTCAGGCCATGTCCCCCACCTGTCAGGGCTTGACAGGCAATCTCAGGCCATGCCCCCCACCTGGCAGGGCTTGACAGGGGACTTCAGGCTGCACCCCCCCCCCCACCCAGCGGGGCTTGATGGGGGACCACAAGGTGCGCTTCCCGTCCTGGTGCTGGGCTAGGGGACCTCAGGCTGCTCCCCACCCCAGCACCAGGCCAGGGGACCTCATGCTGTGCCCCCCACCAGGTGGGGCTTCACAGGGGACTTCAGGCTGCACTCCCCACCCCAGCACCAGGCCAGGGGACCTCAGACTGCACCCCTGTGCCCGGTGGGGCTTGACAGGCAGTGCTCCCCACCCAGCGGGGTTTGACGGGGGACCTCAAGGTGCACCCCCAGTGCTGGGTCTGGGGAACTCAGGCTGCGACCCCCGCCCAGAGGGGCTTGACGGGGGACCTCAGGCCATGTCCCCCACCCAGCGGGGCTTGACAGGGGATTTCAGGCCTGTTCCCTACCCAGCGGGGCTTGACAGGGGATCTCAGGCCGTGTCCCCCACCTGGTGGGGCTTGACGAGGGACCTCAAGGCACGCCCCCTGCCCCGGTCTGGGCTGGGGGACTTCAGGCCTCACCCCCCCGTCCTGGCGCTGGGCCAGGGGACCTGAGGCTACATCCCCTGCCTGGCAGGGCTTGACAAGGGTGGGACTGGACAGGTCTGGATCTAGCCCAATGGGGTGGGGGCTGGCCGGGTCTGGGTCTCACGCGATTTTGAGGCACATGTGGGTGGGCGAGGACTTGACTCTGGGTCCTGTGGTGCACCCCAGACTCTGACAGGAGGAAGGTTTTCATATACATTTTACTAATTTTGTTTCATCTCTGACACTTCTATTATAGAGAAAGGGCAAATAGCAACATTAAATTATTTCCTCTAATTAATCCCCTTTTAATGTGCACAAATTTCATGCACCAGGCCACTAGTACTATTATAAAACAGGACCCATATTCAAAGATCTTATAATTATTATGGTGAAACAATTCAGACCAAAAAATATATATATATAATACCATTTTGCATCTGGCACTTAGCAGAATGCCAGCTTCTATATTTTGGAGTAGCCTTTTAGAAATTGGCTCTAATAATTGATGATAATATATATCAATCTGTTCATGTATATATATGTCTTTTGGTGGACATCAGCACACATCTTCCATTGAGTGTACATATAGGAGTGGAAATGTTGAGTAATATACTAAGTTCATGTTTAGCTTTAGTAGATAACACCAAATAAATTTCAAAAGTGTTTGAATTTATATTGCAATCAAGGATGTGTTAATTTAGATTTGATCTACTCTTCCCATTATTTGGTATTGAACAACCTTTTTACTTTAGCCATTTTTGTGGGTATATTATAGCATAAGAATGTAGTTTATGTTTCATTTCCTTACTCAGTAATGATTTCAAGTATATTTTTATATGCTTACTGTCCATTTAGATATTTTCATTGTTTGTGAAGTGCCTATTTTAAAATTTTTGTGTAATCTCTAAAATCAATCAACAAATAAAGTTAAAAGAATAAAATTGAGATGTCTGATTTTTTTGTTTTGTTTGGAATCCCAAATATTTTATGAATTTGAATTCTTTGTTGGACATAGACATTATAAATATCTTTTTCTAGTTTATTGCTTGCCTTTTACTCAATGATTTATTTTGATGAACAGATGTTATTGATTTTAATGAAATATAATTTATATAAATTTTATTTAATTTATAAGAAATATTTGCCTAATCAAACTCATAAATATAATTTCCTCTGTTTTCTTCTAGAAGATTTAAACTTTTAATGTTTATATTTCTATATGATCCATCCACTTTGAACTAATAATTGAATATGGTATAAAACAGGAAAGAATTCATTCTTTCCATGAAGGTAGCCAATTAGTTCACAACAACTTATTTGGAAAGGCTATACTTCTCTTCAGAATTGTACCAGTGCCTTTGCGCTAATCCCTGTGCCAATACCACACGGTCTAATTACTGTAAATTTATAGTTAGTCAATATCTGATAGTATATGTCTTCTAGCTTTATGTTTCTTTTCAAAGCTGCTTTATTTTAGATCATATGCATTTCTTCAGAAACATTAGAATCTATTTTTAGATTCCCACACAAAAACTCTTGTGGCATTTTGATCGAGATTCTACTGAATTTTAGGTCACCTTCAGTAACAACTGACATAATGATAGTGAGTTTCTAATTAGTAAAAATGGAATATTCCTCCATTTAATTGTCTTTAATTTCTCTCAATAGTGTTTGTAATTTTTAGTGTTGAGGCCTTACATCTTATTTTAGATAAACATATTTAAACCTATAAGATATTACTATTATTAATTTAGATAGTCAACATTATTTTGGATTTATCCATATTTTTACATGTTTTGTTTAATATTTCTTTGCTTCTGTTTCTGAAGTACTTCCTGAGATATTTCTCTAATATGGGTATGCTCAGTATAAGAAACTATGTCTGCTTAGTCTATATTTATAAGTGATATTTTCTGTGTTTATAGGATCTAAACAAGCCCATTGGGAGGAAAATCATTTCACTGTTCTCTGACTTCCACTATAACTATTAAGAATAAGTTATTAATCTTACTGTTACTGCTTTGAATATAATATCAGAATCTCTGCGTCTAAGACATCTTCTAAGATATATCAGTTAAGACTCTGATATATCACAGGGTGATTTTCCTTATATTTATTCTTCTCGAGGTTCATATATATTCTATTGTGTTTTAATGTCATTGTGTAGTTTTGTAAAATTCCCTTCTGATGACACTCTGAATGTTCCTTTCCCTTATTCCCATTCTTCTCTTTTTCTGATACTTCATGTACACATGCTTTAGACATTTCATCACATTGCATATGGCTATTATATTCGTTTTTGTATTTTACATTCTTCATTCTCTCTGGGTTTCAGTTTGGATATTTTCTCCTAATTAAATTTCTCTTTATTAATCCTCTATTATGTTGTAGAGGTTATATCCTGCTTAAGAAATCTTTGCCTAACTCTAGCTAATTCTTCACTCTGAAGAGGGTAAAACAGTTAAAAGAAGTTTATCTGCCATAAAATTCACCTACTGATTTCTGACTTACATATTGTTCTCAACTTTGGAATATCCATTGGCTTATTTTACACAGATTATATGAATTTTCTGCTGAAAATTTCAAGAATTTTCTTGAATTTCATTTATTTATTTAAAAAACCCATTTGATAACTCCAGTATCTGGATCACCAGTGGGCCTAATTCTATTATCTATTTTTTCTCTCTCTCAGTTTTGGGACTTTTGGTTTTTGTGTCCTGTTATGTCTGACAACTGTTTGTTAAATGTCAGACATTATGTATGGAAAACTGTAGAGATAAATTGTAGCTCAGGCTCTGACTGATGTATTCTCCTCCCAGAGAATATTTATTTCTAAGTCTAGCAGACAGTCAGGCTAGGGCAGTGATGGACAACCTTTTGAGCTTGGTGTGTCAAACTTTGCCAAAAAACTGAGCATAACTCGGGTAGTGTGTCACTTTGACGAAAAAACTAACTCCAAGACTCTAGTCGCAAATGTTTCATCCTCAGGAGCAGCAAATGTTTCATCCTCGGTATGCGGCCGCGTGTCATCAGAAATGGCTACATGTGTCAGTGCTGACACGCGTGTCATAGGTTCGCCATCACTGGGCTAGGGGGAGATTACCCTAATCTGACTCAATTATTGACCCCTCAACCCTGTAAGACCTATTCTTGGTCAGAGACTAGAGGAAGAACCTCAAACTTTAATTGGGATTCAGCTCATTTGTGGCTTAGTATCAGTTCTGTGAGAGTTTATTTCTCATGTGTCCTTAATTCTTGAGCATAAACCTTCAAAATCCCAACCAGAAGACTACAGGTAAGTATCCGTTCTCTTTGGTGGGCTTTAAACACCAAAACTTAAGGGTTTAGGTATATCAACCTACAACACCAAAAAAAACCAAATTAGGAAGATATAAAGAAAATATATTTAAGTGGACTAGTTTGTTCTCTGAAAATAGCAGATGAAGGAGTTGTTGTAAGAAAGCTTATACTTGCGACATATGATTTTGAAATATATGTTATTGGGATGGGTATTTGAGTCATATTTACATAAGTAAAGAGGAACATATTGCAAGTGAGAATAATAAAAAAGAGTTCTAAAGAGGAGATGACCACTTATATGAGGCATAGAGTATAGAAGTTGGACAAGTAAGAAAAATATGAAATTCATACTTACTTGAAAGCTCTTATTTTTAAAAAAGAAAAGAATCATTTTAAAATTTCAAAACATTGTCTATAAGAGTTTGAGGTGTAAATTACTATACAGCAGTTAAAATCTTAGGCTTTATCTTTTTCAATGATCAGTCAAATTTGGCATATTCTCTAATTTTCATTTCAGTTATGACCTGAATATAAGACTGGCATACTAACGTTAATTGCACTCAGTTTAATTGCTCCTTGATTTTTGGCTCATTATTTGAGTTGAATAAGTCAAAATGTTAGAAGTGGGCAGGGAGTTCTGATAAGTGAAACTTTGAAAGCATGCCTCCTAGCTAGCATGCTGAAATGGAGAGTCAGAATTGACTGAGATCAAATTTGACTCTACTTATTTTCACATATTTGGAAAGACATGACAATTTAGTATCTTTTTCTCAAATCTATTGTCCTCACTGTTTATCAGTGAGGCAAACGTCATATGTCAGACTGACTGACATCTGATCAGAGGTAGATATGTGGGTGCTGGTGAAGAAGGGCTAACCCCTTACCCTGGCCGGAACACCAGTGGTTAGAACACCAGCTCGCAAACCGAAGGGCCCTGGGTTTGATTCCAGTAAAGGACACGTTCCAGGGCTGCAGGTTCCCCACCCCAGTTGGGGTGCATGTGGGAAGAAACCAATCGACGTGGCTCTCTCAAATCCATGTTTCTTTCTCTCTTGTCTCTTCCCTCCCGCTCCCTTCCACTCTCTCTAAAGTCAATGGAAGAAATATCCTCCAGTGATGATTAACAACAAACAAACAAACAAACAAACAAACAAAAAGAATGTGTCCCACCAACTACAAATGTGTGTCTATTACTAAAGAATATAAATGAAACTTCCAATCCATTGACCAGCTTCTAGATTTTTTTCTTGTGTCTATGTTCATGAGTTAGAAGAAAGCCAGGCAACATTTTATGGTTATGTGGTTAATGAAGTAATGAGTGAAATTTCTATATAACTGCAAAACAATCCAGAGACAATTGCATAAGGCAATTCATAAATGTAACTGGTTTTTGTAGGCAGAACAACAATCAGTTAATCTTCACATCCAATGGGACTATATTATAGGGTTGGAATCAAATGTTTAAATATTAGAATAATTGTTAAAAGTACTTCCTGATGAAGAACCTGTAACACAATGGGAAATTATCTGTAAATTTATCCAGAACTAGTTAAGATAGTTTGCTAGGATCTGGTGGAATGAATTAAAGTATTACCATAGTGAAACTTGTAAAAATGGGATACTAACGTAAAAGAAATGCAACATCCACATATTTTAGTAATTTTTCTCTGGGTGAATCCTCAAATATTTCTAAGGACTGAGTGTGTGCGTGTGTGTGTGTGTGTGTGTGTGTGTGTGTGTGTTAGCTTATTTAGATGGGGAGCAGTTAGACAAGAATAAAAGTGCATGTGAAACCTAGATTTTTATTGTTAGATAAGAGACTGTAAATAAACAAATTTGGAGTAGCATTTCACAAATTGGTTCTAATAATTGATGAGAATATTTAGTTGCTATTGCTATTGGTATTCTTATGATTAATAGATACCAAGTTATACAAGTTCTAATATCTTCCTGCTCTTGTTATGTTTTACCCCATAGAACAGAATTAACTTTTTCTTTTTTTGTAATGCTTACCTTTAGATTAGTCCTGTCTATCACATGAAGCATTGTTCATATGAGAATCATGGTCTCTATTCTCTTCAAAACCTCCCCTTTTATCCCACTGGCAATGGATAGCACAGTATGGAATCTGTGCAAATGAAAACTCTAGAAACCGAATTCTTCCTGATGCTAACAATGCTTCCCTGGGGTATAGTGAGAAGGGTCTCAATTCACCTCCTCCCCATGTTTTCACTAGACACAGGAAGCCCTTTAGCCACCAGCAATGGAGTTTCATAAAAGCCACTTCACTTCAGGTGCAACAAAGCTCCTTCCAGGAAGCAAACCAGAGACTCTAGTCAGATTGTAGAATTGCCCAAACATTGGGGTCCCTGCTTTTACACAGCACAAAACTGTGCGATAATGGCACCCGAGGCTCCTTAACAAGCTCACAACCCTATGGAGCAACAAAGACCAGGCTAAAAATCACAGTTTCTGATTGAAGCTGAAGTTGAATTGCCATTTCAATTTTTCCCCCAAGAAAATTATCCAATTAATCTGCATGGATCTTCTGGGGAAATTTTTCTGTTATGCAAATAATTACTAGGGAGGATGAATGAAGCATTTAAAAAATTACTAAACGGATGCATTTAAAAACTTTTACTTCTCAGGCCCATCAGAGTTGGAAATCCTTCCAAGGAGTATTTCTCAGGCTTATTCTTAATACTTAACTAGTGTTCAAATTAAAGCTATACAGACCCCTTGGAGCCAGCAATCCTAAAACTAAATAACAAAACAAACAAATAAACAAACAAAAAAACCCCCAAAACAATCCAATTAAAAAATAGACGAAGGACTTGATTAGTCACTTCTCTGAAGAAGATATACAGATGGCCAATAGACATATAAAAAGATGTTCAACATCACTAATCATCAGAGAAATGCAAATTAAAACCACAATGAGATATAACCTCACAGCTGTCAGAATGGCTATCATCAATAAATCAAGAAAAATAAGTGTTGGCAAGGATGTGGAGAAAAGGGAACCCTCAGGCACTGCAGGTAGGAATGCAGATTGGTGCAGCCACTGTGGAAAGCAATATGAAAGTACCTCAAAGAATTAAAAATGGAACTACCTTATGATCCAGTGATTCCACTTCTGGGAATATATCCAAAGAAACCTGATATACTAATTCAAAAGAATATATGCACCCCTACGTTCATTGCAGTGTTATTTACAATAACCAAGATTTGGAAGCAGCCCAAGTGCCCATCAGTAGATGAGTGGATAAAAAAAGCTGTAGTAAATTTACACAATGGAATACCACTCAGCCATAAAAAAGAAGGAAATCTTACCCTTTACAATAGTGTAGATGGACCTGGAAAGCATTGTGCAAAGTGAAATAAGCCAGTCAGAGAAAGACAAGTACCATATGTGGAATCTAATGAACAAAAATAAACTAATTAACAAAATAGAAACAGATTCACAGCTATCAGCCGGGAGGTGGATTGCAGGGCTGGGTGAAAAAATGTGAAGAGATTAAGTAGCAAACAAAACAAAAAACTCATACACACAGATATAATTAGGGTGATTACCAGAGGAAATGGGGTTTGGGAAAGGTAGAAGTGGATATAGGAGAGAAATAATTGATAATAGAAGACTTGACTTGGGGTGTTGAACACAATACAATATACAGCTGGTATATCATAGACTTGTACATCTAAAATTTATATACTTTTATTAACCAACTAGAGGCCTGATGCAGGAAATACATGCAAAACTAGGCCTCTCTTCTCCTGGCTGCCGGCATCAGCTTCCTTCTGGCACCCCAGACCCGGGCTTCCCTCGCAGCCCCAGCTTTATCCAGAAGGACATCCAGTCTAATTAGCATATTATACTTTTATTATTATAGATGTCACTCTGATACATTCGATAAAAATTAAGAAAAAAACCTGAAGGATGATTGTTAAGGAAATCACAGAAGTCAGAGATCCACCCCAAATAGGCTTTTCTTCACTAGATCAGACTTCAAAGTCACTTCCATTGTGGAGAGTGTCAACATAAATTTCATTTCTCTAAACTTTCCAATTTCTTGTCAAGTCTCCTCCAGGAAGGGCAGAAGTTAAGTGATAACTAGCACGATTGGTTAAGTCAGCAACACTGATACCTTCTGATGATTAGAGATTCAGAATTGTCATATAAGCAAGGAAGCCAGCCAGCGCTGCAGCTTTATTTATTAATAAAGAAAGAAAAATGGATAGATCAGATTACAGCAGCACTTTACTATGGGAGCTTGGACAGCATATTGCAAAATATCTAATATCCTCATGCCTCCCCTTCAGTTCTTTTGTGTATAAAGAAACCATTTACCTCCCCTTCCTAGGGAATCAAGTGCCTTCTAGTAGCTGGTATCAGTTCCTCACCCCTCCTCTTTGCTTGGGTCAGATTGCAATATATCTATATCTATATACATATCTATCTATCTTTACATATATATATCTTAACCTTTTAGGTAAGGCAAGAAAAGTAAAAATATTATTGTACAGAGGACATGCATATGAATCATAGTTTGCTTTGGCATGTGAAAATGACATGGATCGTAATCTGAAATTTCATATGCAGTTGACATAATACATACTCTTTTCTCCTATCTAGTTTTTCTTCCTCATTCAGTTTGTATCCAACATTTGAAAATTGATACTAACATTTTGGGGGAAAAGGCTACCTACTTTTGACATCTAGGATCTGTTCCACTTACAAAGACTCTTCTATGTTCTACTCTGTGATATTTACTTGTTTAGAGTATTGTAGTAATAAAAGGACATATTGTTCAAGTAGGAATTAAGACATTTGCAGTTATTTATAGTGTTAGAAAATTAAATTCTAGTGGAATAGCCAATTGCTGTGAAATTACAAACATACGCGTAACACTACATTTCAGCTAAGGCATTGACAATCCTACACACGTACATCATGAATAAAAGGCAAAATACATCTATAAAGTATTTTAGTAGAAGGTACTTCTATTACGGAGAACAAAAGATCAATTTTAAATAATAAAAATGTCATTAATGGGGATTTGGAAATTAAGATGAAAAAAGAAAAAAATATAATTTAACGTACTACATATTGTGCCCTTTACATTGTAAAAAGCAAGTAATCAATACACCATTATACCTAAAAAAAGACAGAGAGCTTGTGCCTTGTATTTGGAGAAACTAAGGTGATAAGATGAGATGGATTTGCTCGGGTGATGTTCTTCAATCAGAGTAGCAAACCCTTGCTGCTCCAATAAACAAAGTGACCCTGCTTTCTGTGTTTGACATTCTTATGTCTATCCGTGCCCTTCTCCTGGACATCTGTCATGTAAATCAAAGGCCCTGATCAACTAAAATTGCTTTGTTCATACCTCATGACTTTAGAGCAATTGGGAGGTAACTGACTGGTTAAAACCATTCTTTTCTAATGATACTAAAATGAAAATATATTAGAGGTGGCTTTTCATAATAAGAGTCTTTTTTTTCTGGATCAGATACAGTAAACAAGAATCAAACACATGCAGAAAAATGTAATTTAAAATTTTATGTTGCATTTCGTTGAAATGTTAACTGAATAATATTGCTTTGGCACATATGTTATATTCATGTCAATATGTTTCATATGCTAAAAAGATCTGTGCAAGAGTGGCTTGCCTTCCCTGTTTACAAAAGAACTAAACAGCTGTAAGTTGATAGAAGCAGAGAGAAATTTAATTAAAAAGTTCTAGGACCAGTTCAGATTATTCAACCATTCTTGATAAATCTTGTGGTTTAATATTGTAAATAAAATATGAGGATACTGTTCACTAGATGCTCCAATTGAGAAAGAAGAGCCATTTAGTTGAATTAAATGTTAGAAGGTTCTTTCCCACTTCTTTCTTCATTCAGGTTCCTTTTTTAGACTCCCCAACAGGTTATACTGGTAATAATAATAATAATAATAATAATAATAATAATAATAAAGCACTCACTAAGTTTACAGTAAAATTTATAAAATGAGTATTAATGTATAACATTTGAACACAGGAAGCATCCCAAGACTTTCTATACTGCTATATTCCAGCCCAGATTCTTAAATCAATTACTAGAGTCACAGCAATAGAGAATAAATCAGCTAGGAATATTGAAAGATAATACCCTGGTAACTTCTTATAGAAGTTACTCTTTTGAATAGTTTGGGATCCAAATTTGGCAGTATAATATCCTAAAATTTTCATTGCCATATTTGCCTAATTTTGACGAACATACCTCTTTCTTCTCCTCCACTTTCATTTTAGAAAATTAATTCTCTGTCAATTTCTTAGCAAAATGATTCACAGCAGAGAGGGCATATTCGCCACAACTCATCCAGAAAAGTTTGAGATTTTTCTTCATTAGAATGTTCTCCACATGTCTGCTGTAGTTCTCATAACTTATAATAACCTATCAAATATTTTACTATAAAAATTCTTTAAAGTCATCTGTATGATCAGAAAGAAGACATTTAACAACACTCCTTTGTGCCTAAATATTGCAGATACAATTGTTTGCATTGTAAATCATATTGCATTTTTAGCAATTTACCTGGAATATGTGAATGAAATAAAGTTCATGTTGTGTTCACATTATAAGCATTGTTTGTTGTTCTTTTCTGGACTAGTCAAATGCTAATTACCTTTTTCATAAATATTCTTGAATATGTAAAATGTATATTGCTATGTGAGCAGTGTCTTTATAAACAAAACCTATTCAGACAATTGAAGGGGAAAAGCAGCAACCCAATCTTTAATTTGAATAACCATTTCTTTTTCAGTGTGCTATAGGATAGGACTTCCTGGCTGTTAAGTCCCTTTTACTTCTCTGAGGTGATCTTGGAAATGTTTGAGATTTTTAGTTTAACTTGATACAATATAAACTGCTTAGAATACTTCAGTTCTTATGTCTGTGAGCTTTTTTACTGGATCCTTAAGTAAAAATTGGGTTATCAAATTCTAAAAAATGCTGACAAGATAATTCTGAGGAGACTTTATTTGATTTTATTAACTACATATCCCAGAAATTACTCACTTTACTATAAAGTTTGGATTGGGGGAAAAAAATTGAAGAATTTAATGAGTAATATTTATGGGATATGAATGTTCTTCATTTTTGTCATCATCAAATAGAGAAATTAATATATTAATAGCATTATGATATACATATATGGATAGTGATTCTTATTGTGTTTATGATTATACATATTATTCCAAATATGAATAATATAGTTTATGGTTCTAAGTTTTATCTTATTCATTTTATTTTAAAAATATGAATTGGTAGTAGTACAGATATATTATGTTTTTATTTGAGATAAAGAATTTCATTTTGTAAATATAATGATAGAAAATAATTTATCACTTTTAAAAACATGAAGATATTGCTGCATACAGTAATTGGGGCTTATTCTGAAAACAAATTATTTCAATGAAGGGGGAGAAAGCCCCAATGAGGAAATCATGGGGTGAAAACACATGACACTCTTATACAACAATGAAAAACCTTTTAAGCATGAAGAAATTATAATATACGTGGCACTTGTAGGTACATTAAGATAAAATATTCAGGAGCCAGTAATTTTTTTCATGCTGTCAGAGTATTCAACGGTACATATGAGCTGTCGTACTTCAGTCATCAACATCCAAAAAAGCTTAGAATTTTATAAAACAACTTTCCAGTAGAAACAATTCAACTTCATACCAACAGGCACAAGGAGACTAAAAGATTAAGTAAAATAGCAGTTGTCAGTC
Source organism: Eptesicus fuscus (assembly GCF_027574615.1). Taxonomy (NCBI): domain Eukaryota; kingdom Metazoa; phylum Chordata; class Mammalia; order Chiroptera; family Vespertilionidae; genus Eptesicus; species Eptesicus fuscus. The sequence goes on from NC_072477.1 coordinate 82,714,814, forward strand.
TCTGAAACTTTACTATCCTCCTTCTACCTCCTTTTGAGTAGGGCCTTGTAACTTGTAGTAGCAATTACCCGCTTCTTTTTCTTTTCTTTCTTTTTTTTTTTTTTTTTTGGCTAAGGCAGAGAGAGGGTAAGGGAGAGGGAGAATGAATCAGAATAGCCAGGAAGTACTAAAGGGCCACAGGGGTGTGTAGTTCTCAGATTTATTTTTTATCAATTTGGCTTCTATGAGCTTTGGGATTTACTATGAGTCTATCTGGGGAAACAGAAGCAGAAAAGAACAATACTGAGAAAGTGCGTACATTCATCATGTTGTGCCTCAATTGACAGGACACTCTGGATCCACCTTCCACATAGAACATTAATACAGATGTCTTCTGCACATGAAGTCAAAATAATTTAGAAATTGATTAAGTAATCAATAAATCTGACTATTCTTAGCTCCTTCACCCAGTCACAAAACCTTTTGATAACAGGACTTTGGTTTCTCTAAAGGTTTGAGTTAATTCTGTTTTGCTATTATAAATTCAAAACTAGGCAAAATATTATGCTGGTTGAGGTACATTTATTAATTCTATAATCCTTTATATTTCATAGGAATCCATTCTATATTCTTAAAATATAGTGGCATATACAGCTGAAATGATTAATGCTTAAGCATTTTGCCAATTATATCTTCTTTCCCTCTAAGACAATACCATTGTTTTAACCATATATATATTCCCACACATATATGTATGTCTACTGTTTGATATACACTATCTTACATTTGTTTTTGAAGTTCTCATTCTGCATTTATTGAAAACTAATACTGTACTATCCCAGGGGACAGAAAGTGATGAGAACATTTATGTAAAAAAATGTGTCATTAAAATATATTTACTATGTGTTACTGTGAACCCAGAGCTAAGCAAGACACAGTTCTTATCTTCAAGGAGCATATAGTTTACAGGGAAGAGAGACAAGAAATATAATTACTATTATTCAAAATATGCTCTAAAGATCGCACATGGTCAATATCTGGGAGCATGTTAAAGCTGTACCATGTCAGGTCATTCACCAGACCTACTGAAGCAGAGCATGAACTTTCACAAAACCCCCAAGTGATTTGTATGCACATTCAAGTTCAAGAAACACCACAGAGATTCAAACCTGAGTAGGCTTACTGTCACAAACCTAGAAGAAACGAAGAGATGGAGAAATGTGAAGATGGGAAGGTTGTATGATGGGATGAGAAGATCCTGGTGCCTGCACTTCATTCTTCAAACAGAGGAGAGATCACCAGTCAGGCAACTTTTACTGGCATAAAAATGAATGTTATAAAAGAGATATTAGTTTTTGAATGTTTTTGGTTTACACATCATTTGGTAAAGTAGTCATATTATTGTTGACAATATGCCAGTTTGACAGAAATATGATTATATATGTCCAACTCAGCTTATGGTTTGCAGAGGAATGAGTGACCAGGGATGCTTCTAAGAATAGCTTGGTCAGGTTCTGCCATTCTTCAGTGCAGTGACAACATAGGAAACCTTCTGCCTCAAGACCTCAACCCAGACCACATCAGTAGAGCCAGGTTGCATAAAGATGATCATTTGGAAACTGAGGCAGTTAAAATCATTTTCATGTGCTCCTCAAAGCTTTAAATAGTGATAGGAACTGAGAAGGTCACATCAACATGTTTGATCAGGTCTGATTTGTGTAAATCAATACCTCAGTCACTCTCCCTCTGCCAGTTCACGTTGACTTCAGGATACTGTGAACGTATTGATTGTGACCAGGAGAGAGTCATGTAAGAAACTGACTATTCTCTACTGAGCCATTACATGTTTTGTTGGTGTGTTTGAATGTTCTCTCTTCTACATTAATGATCAGATAAAGGTTACCTTCTGAAACATTTTTTTTTCTAATGTGACTGTATATTCATATAAATGACATGCAAGAATCATATATAAGAGCTGACAAAAATGTATGGCACATTAATAAATGATTCTCTGGGTAAGACTTATACAAAAGTAAAAACAAAGCCTTTACTTTTCAGGGCAGGTGGAGAGACTAAATTATTTTAAAATAATTCTAGTTAACACATCATATTCTTATGGTATACCCCAAAAGACAAAGATATTTAGGGATATAATAATTATTATTTGGAGCCAAGTTAGGAAAATAGCAAATTATTATTTTTTGAACTTGACTCAGTTATTTTATTAATAATTATTTGATTTAATAAGATGTAGGCATTTTTAGCTTTTGCATCTTTTTATTTTTTACATATATATATGAGTTTAGATCTAACTATAGTTATAATATAATTCATTGTCATTGTTTATGCTTTATATCCATTCAATTGAGGTTTTCTTCCTAGGATAAAAAAAATTCACGGGAAAATGCTTGGACATAAAAAAAATGCCTTCAGCTCTGGCTGGTAGCTAAGTGGTTAGAGCATCACCCATGCACCCAAGGGTCACAGGTTCCATTCCCTGTCAAGAGCATATACCTGGGTTGTAGGTTCAATTCTAGCCCCGATTGGGCATGTGCAGGGGTCAACCAATCAATGAGTTTCTCTCACATGGATCTCTCTCTTTCTCTCTCTCTCCTTGTCTCTCTCTCTCTTTCTCTCTCATCTCTCTTTCTCTTTTATCTCTCTCTTTTATCTCTCTTTCTCTCTTCCCCTCTCCCTTCCACTCTTTCTAAAATTTAATGAAAAAAATATCCTCCATGAGGATTAGCCAAAAAATGTATTCATAAGTTAGAAAAGGTAAATAAGTTTTTATATACCATAATAGAGGCCTGGTGCATGAAATTTATGCACGGGCCTAAACCCTATCACAATTGGACATCCCTCTCGCAATTCAGGACTGCTGGCTCCTAACCACTCACCTGCCTGCCTGCTTGGTTGCCTCCAACTGCCCCCTGCCAGCCTGGTAACCCCCTAACTGTCTGGAAGGAAGTTGGATGTCCGGAAGATGTCTGGTCACCTGTTCTAATTAGCATATTACCCTTTTATTAGTATAGATAAGCTGATCTTACAGAAGACTTGATTTTTTTTCCTTATAAGTTTTAAATGTTTCAAGTAGTCCTAAATACCCATTTTAATTAATCCCTTTCTGAATTGCAACCTCATTATTAGGAATTTTTTGTAGGATTATCCTAAACAGTAACTTTTATTGTAAATTTATTATTGGATTTATTCAGACTATACCATAGCCTTCAAAAATTCTCTTCTGCATGTGCCAGTGATACATTTGTTAAATTTAAAATCTTCCTATTTATATTTAACTAAGAATTGATGTTTGGAGGTCTATCTAGAAAAACATAATCCACTTCAATAGTTTACAAAGAAGAGAACTTAATTTAGAAAATTAATTGCATAAGTGATGAAATAGCTGAGAAAAATAACTGGTAACATTAGGGATGCAGTAATTTAGAAATTAACACCATCAGGGATTCACTAATATCCTTAGATTGGAGAATCAAGTGGAGAGAACTGTTCTGGGAGCCGCTCAGGTTAGAGAATGGAACAATGATTGGCCTGGATGATGGCAGTTGGAGTCAGAGAAGAAGCAAGCTGCTCCCGGTGAAACTGCTTAAGGAGGGTATATTCTAGCCGCCTCCCTCACCCTGCCCTCCACCTCTCATCTCCACCCCCCACTGACTGACCCAAGCCAGAAGACAGCTAGTATTCGAGCCAAGGAAATTAGCCTTCAGGGATCAGAAGGATGAGGAATCAATCTGCTAACAAACAGGCCCAAGACCTGCAAAATTATCTTTCAGGTTTTTATAAACAAATGTAAGAAGGGAAATTTTATAAGCACTTGTGGCAGTAAAGATAGAAATGTACACATCGCCCTCCCGAGAAATCTAGCACCTACATTTTTTCACTCATCAAAGAGGGCAATGAATCACAAAAGACATTATAGCAGAAAGAGAATTATATTAACCAAAGAAATTTCTGGTGAAGGAGGTATGCAAATCTCTAAGCAAGTCACAGAAAGAAAGCTACAATCTTCAAGCCACTGAACTGAAAACAAAGCTTCAGATGATAACTATATGATTTGACAAAGATACCTCAAATTGCTCAGGAAAATCTCTTTCTTCGCAGTAATGTTTCAGGCTATTTAAAACAGACTCTCAGTCGAGGAACTAAACAAAGATGCTAGGATTGGACATAGAAGACAGATGAGTTTGGCTGTTATCCACATAAGAATGGAAGCCAAAATTATGCTGACTGAAAATGGAGCCAAGCGATGTCATATAGATTTGAAAACCATGTTGTGCCAAGGAAGATGTTACTGTTTTTCAATTTCAGGTTTAGTAAGGATCATAAGTTGTTTGATTTCTTAATCTAGTTTATATATCCTAAATATATCTGCAACTTTGCAATGCTCTATTTTTTTTTTTTTTTTTTTTTTTATTCTAGATTTGACAGTTTGGTCTAGATTCCAAGCCTGTTTAGATGGGTGGTATGATCCAGCATTTTGGTTCATTTGGGTATATCTTATTGATTTGCATTGTGTGACTTATCAGGTGACATTGACTCATTAAAGTAAAGATAGTTTAAAATTATTTATAACTCTTGTTTAGACTAGCAATTGAGTCAGTCATACCCTTGAAGAAGATGCACTGGGACATTACTAAAGGTGAAGGGTTCAAGGGATATTTCCTGTTTCTCTTCCTTGTGCCCTGAAATTGAGATAAAGAATAAGAGTCATCTTTGCTTAGTGTAATGATGTAGAGCAACCAGACCAAAGAAATACGTGGTGAAATCATTTGCAAGGGTGGGATTTGTGGGCATATTTTCAAATATGTTCAAAAGTTCGTGTGCACATGTATATTTACAAATTTGGGGCTGTTAACATTTCCTAGTATTTTAAATTTCATAAGTGATTATTATAACATGTGGCATCTTCAGATAAGAAATGAAGTTTAACTGGAAAAGGGATCTTTCATAAACCTTTTAAAGGCTGCCATCATTTTCTTTGTAAATCTATGGATAGGTAAAGTAATCACAATCTTCCAGAAGATAAACTTCACAATGTTGAATGGCACTTGTATATTTGTAGCAATACTTTGTTCCAGAAAGGACTTACAAGGAGTTTTAAAGGTCTACAAAATAGAACGAATTAAAATAAGCTAAAAAGTTTCATGACAAAAATCAAGTGAGTGGGATTAGGAAAATACGTGTGTGGATGTGTGTCTGTGAATACTGTGGTTTGTTTTTATTGTTAACAGGATGCAAAACAACCCGAGTAACACCATCAAATGTTCAGGTTATATAAGGATCTACTAATGCTAATAATATATGTCAACATATTTTGTAAATATTGTAGAATTATACACCCAGGAGATGTTACTGTAATTATCTCACTTCAGCCTAAAAATGCCCCCAAACAACATTTAATTCTATTTGTTTTCAGTGGTTTTAAAATAAGAAAACCTATAAATAGATGTTTAAACCTAATTTCCATTTCCCCAACTCCCTATTGTTAATATGACTTTCTTACCATAGAAATTTTATAAAATTAAAGACATTTTATAGTGATTGAGGTCCCACAATTTAGGAACCGGGACTCTACTTCCAAATCTTAAGTCACCATTGAACCTTGTCTCCTAATCTTTGCTCCTTACTAGTGTACAGCTCTCAGGTGTACAAATTTATGAATCTGTACCCAAGGGTCCAGTCTGATTTTCCTGTTTCTGCTTCCAGACCTTAGAATATTGCTGGTAAGGTCCGTGGTCCTGGCTTCTTGTGTTGCTTATCTTGTTTCTCATCCAGTTCTCACTTGCTGCAGCTTCCAGGTTCCTGTTGAATTCTGCTTTGGGCCAATTGTGCAAACATATCACTGGCAAGCTTCTTCACATTCAGACACTCTCTTGCCCCACCTGGATGACTGCTCTAATTTCTCTCTCACTTTTGCCCTCATCCCTCCAGGCCCCTTCAAGATTTTAATACATTTGCTCTCATTTTCCTTATAATCGCCTTCTAGTTAGAACATTCTATTCTCAGAATATTCATTTCTCTTCCTTCTTTTCCTATCATAGTCCTGAAATAGTAAGTTTTCAATTATAAAAATAACTAAAAACATCTTCCAAAACTAGCACATTCATTCATTCATTCATTCATTCATTTTCTCTGCTCTGTAAACATAGCAACAATCCAGCAGGGCAAAAAATAATTATGATATGATGTAATATGTTCATGATGGAAGAATATCTCAAATACTACAGGAGCATAGAGGAATCTGGACAGAGGTCAGAATATGTAACATTTCAACTGATCTTGAGGGATTAATAGGAGAATGTGGCAAAGGTCTTTAGAGGAGAGGGAACAGCAAGGGTGCAAGCTTGGAAGGCATTAACAACTTGATAAAAAGGAGTGTCAAATACCTAGATGGGAACAGAGTGCCAGGCTTAGAAGACAAGTGGTAGGAAATGGTACTGGTCTGTAGGTTGTGGCTTCTTACAGAACCCAGGTGCATCTGAATCAAAACCCTATCTTCTTAACTGCTCTGCATCGTCCTCCCATGAAGGCCTGTCAAACTTTACCTATAAAAAATCTCTCATCTAGTTCAGAAGTTAAATTACTCAAAGACACAGGAGTCTGTGCTAACACATGTTATGGCAGGCTCTGCAAACTCAACTATCTACAAAGACCAGACAGTAACGTAAGTCTCTATGAGACTCTGACACAATAGCTTTATGATAAACATGGAGTTCTGTGAAGCCTGGAGAACAAAAGTAGAATTTAAATATGACTGCCTCTTAGGTCTACAGATCAATCTCATGAGAAATGGCAACTTAGCATTGCCTTATATTATCCTTTTCTAGAAATCCACATGTTATCTAACAACTAATTCAAACGTTTAAAAGTGAGCCAATACATTGGGAACCAAACCAACAGGTAGTCCATACTTGGCTCTCCAGCAATTAGTTTACAGCTTCTGTGAGAAGACCAAAAGTCTTTCTTTCTTTGAGGCTAGTCAAAGAGCTTAGTCCATAACTGAAAAGTATTTAAAACAGAAGGAAAACAATGGAATATTGCTTAAAATACTTCAGTTGCTCCAAATTCTGATTGGTATGAGATTCAGCATTCTTCATAATTGGCAAGGCCTCTCATGATCCGGCAACTCCCCAAATCTCCACCTTCCCCTCTGCTTGCCACAGCCCACCCACAACACTTCTAGTTTCTCAGAAGTGCTAAGCTCCTTCACTGCAGATATTTGCACATGTTTTTGCCATGGCTTAGAATGTGTTTCTTCCTGTTTTCAAGGAATAAATTCTTATCCAGGATTTTTATCTCAGATCCAATGCCACGTTTTCAGGGGATGACCTCCACAAGATGGCATCAAGTCCCCTCTTAAACTTTTGCCTCAGGTCACTCTGCCCTTTCTTTTCTTTAGAACTTCTCACTATTGAAATTAAATGGCTATTTGAATTTTTAGCCCCACTATTTGTAGCTCCACTAGAGGCCCGATGCACGAAGATTTGTGCAAGAATGGGCCTTCCTTCCCCTGGCTGCCGGCACCGCCTTTGCTCCGGCCCGGAGCCACCTTTCTGCCTTTGCTCTGGCCCGGAGCTGCCTTTCTGCCTTCCCATGCTGCCCAGAGGCCCTGAGTGGCCACTTGGCACCTGTGTATGCAAATCAACCCACCATCTTTGTTGGATTAATTTGCATACTCACTCCTGATTGGCTGGTGGGTGTTGCGAAAGTACGCTCAATTTGCATCTTTCTCTCTTATTAGCATAGATGAGGGCAAGGCTTGTCATCATTGGGTACAACACCTTTCACACAGTAGGCACTCATTATTCGTTGAATACATAGATCAGGGATTTGTCTGTTGATAGACCCTTTATCACATTTAGCATTTATTGTGAGATTTAAATAAATTTATCCATGAAATATGGTTAGCACAGTGCTAGGAATATAGTAGTTGCTCAATTGAGTGCTAGGTATTCTTAGATATATGTTTTTACTTTAATAGAAACAGAAAAGAAAGAGGTAACACAAAAACACAACTTATATTTTCTAATATGATTCCCCAGATGGATTCCCCAAGATGTTATATTGAGTTTCCAAAAGCAGACTCCAAGGCAAGATTTAGGTGTAAGATCTAATTTTGGGTGTAAACCCAGGAAGCATGGTAATGGAGTGGGAAGGTGAGGCAGGGGTAGAAGAAAAGCCAATTGGAGCGTGTTAATTAGCAAATCACCACTGAGCTCCAGCCTGCTGGAGACCCTCTAAAAGAAACATGGTGTTAAACATGATAACCTCAGGGTTGTCCCACAATGAGCAAAACAGCTGGTTTAGTGCTGTGTAAACTTCTTTTACTCATTAGTTGAGAGTTGCCACTAAGAAGCATTAAAAAAATCCCAAGACCTTTTTTTTTTTTAACCAATTGATCTTCTACTTTTTTTTTTCTTTTTGGCCATGATCTTTGAAGGTTTTCTTTTTAAGAACCACATATGCTTTCTTCATAATAAGTGTTTGTTTTTTCTAGTATTATCCTAAATTGGAACAATATTTTTGTAAAAAATATCAGTGATGTGTAGCAAACAAATGCATGCCCTTTGACCATATAATCTACCTCAAGATGCTTTTCTAAGGCAATAATTATAATATGTGCTATTATTTTTCTTATTTTATAGATACATTACTTTTTGTAGAAATTTAGAAAACACTTAAAAATATGTACATAATAAATTTTAGCAGCACTGCCACAATGCAGACATAAACTAGTAAGTATAAAATATTTGTTTTTGAAAAAAATTATATTACACATGTTCAAATTGTCTATATATTTTATGATAAATATATGCTCATTTTCATAAGACTCATTTGTAATAGTAGTGCTATCCTAAAACATTCTGAAGCATACTTAACCAAATATGTCAATTTTAAAAATATATTTTTTTATTGATTTCAGAGATGAAGGGAGAGTGAGAGATAGAAACCTCAATGATGAGAGAGAATCACTGATCGGCTGCCTCCTGCACGCCCCCTACTGGGGATCGAGCCGCAACCTGGGCATGTGCCCTTGACTGGAACGGAACCCGGGACCCTTCAGTTGTCAGGCCGACACTCTAATCACTGATCCAAACCGGTTAGGCCAACCATCAATTTTTAAACAATTCTTCCCATAATATTGTCTAGGGCTAAATACACAATAAATAAATTTTAAAATGCAATTAAAAAATAAAGGAGTTAATGTCAAACCAAAATATTTATTTCCAGAATATTTCTGCTACAATGGTGTTAGAGCCAAGCATGCACCATAATACTTCAGTGGCTTTTATTATGCTGTCCTCTTCTCCCTTCTCCATATCCCATTTTTGTGTCCCCTGCATGCCAAAGCTGTGCCAAAGCTAAGGTGGCAACTCTTAACATATAGGGTCTAGAGACATGTACACACATCTCATTTCTTATCTTCTGCTCTTCACATTTCCAGCCCCCACTCTTCTCACCCTTCCATCTAAAGCTAATTCTTCCATCTTTGCTCTGGTTCCCATTTTTCCTGATTTCAAAGGAAAAAGGATGCTCCCCAATCAGCATTTAAACCTGCTAAAGTTTCTTCCACCATAAGAAAAAAAAAAACAACAACAAAAAGCAAAATTCTCTTTGTACCAAAGTTCTCTAATTACTGACCCATCATGTTTCTGTTTACAGCAGTGTTATAAGGGGATTCCTTTTACTGTTCTCACACCTCATCTCTCATTCCCTGCTCAGCCCTTTGTAATCTGTCTCCTCCACTGACCTATTCTCAGCAAGGACACTAGCCACTCATTTCAAATTGTCTCAGTGATAGCATTTTTCATCACTCTTGGCGGCCATGTTGCCTTTTTTGTTTGTATTTAGTTTTGCTTTCTGCATAGCCTGGCTTCTGAGTTCCCTCTCCATCTCTATATACGTTATGGTTTCTTCCTCAGCCTAGCCCTTAAATCTTGCTGTGCTTTAGGGGTCTGGGTGAATCCCCTTTAAGTAATTTTTTTAAATATACCTTTTAAAATTAAATATATTGGTGTTACACTGGTTGATAAATATGTAAGTTTCAGATGTACAGTTTTATAATACACTAGAGGCCTGGTGCACGGGTGGGGTCCCTAGGTCTGGCCAGCAATCAGGGCTGATCGGGGCCTGCTGGCTGGGGGTAGGGATGGGGGGAGGGATGGGGCATGGGAGGTTGGCTGCCAGCCCGGAGGAGGGAGCTGTCCCTCAGGCCCCTGGGAAAGGGGCCATGTCTGCCACCACCTACCCCCGGTTCCCTGTTCCAGCCCAGGGCCCAACAGGCTCTTGCGGGGTCAGGAGAGGAGGCGATGATTGCTGGGCTGGGTGTGGAAGGAATGGATGCTGACGCCGCATGGTTCCCCCCTCCCCCTCTCCTCCTTCCCTCACTGCATGGCAGGCAGGCGGCGGGCAAATTGGGGCCTGCAGGCTGGGGGGAGGGATGGGGCATGGGAAGTTGGCTGCCGGCCTCGAGGAGGGAGCAGGCCCTCATCCCCTCTGGGAAAGGGGCTGCATATGCCACCACCCACCCCCAGTTCCCCATCGCAGCTTGAAGCCTGACCCCAATCAGGTGGGGTCCCTCGGCCTGGCTGGTGATTGGGGCCAATTGGGGCCATCTTGCCCAGTCCTGATTGGGGCCGATCGGCCAATTGGGGCCAGCCAGCCAGGGGAAAGGACCACGGGAGGTTGGCCAGCCGGGGGAGGTTGGCTGTGGGAGCACACTGACCACCAGGGGGTAGCTCCTGCATTGAGCGTCTGCCCCCTGGTGGTCAGTGCACATCATAGCGACCAGTTGTTCCGGTCATTCCGGTCGGTAGGTCATTTAGGCTTTTATATATATATACTAGAGGCCCAGTACATGAACTTCGTGCATGGGTAGGGTCCCTAGGCCTGGCCAGTGATCAGGGCCAATTGGGGCCTTCTGGCTGCCAGCCAGGGCCTTCCTTCGTCCCACGCTGCTCCCTGGTGGTCAGTGCACATCATAGCAAGCAATTGAACTCCTGGTCTCCGAGTTGAACTCCAGAGGGGCCACTTTGCATATTAGCCTTTATATATGTAGATAGGTTATCTGTATATTCCATTGTGTGCTCACTACCCAAAGTCTAGTCTCCTTCCATCACCTTTAAGCCTTGCTACAGTTCCAAAACTCCAACTCTTACTTATTTATAATGACTTCAAACATCTATAACTCTATTCCACATGGCTCTCCAGAGCTTGATAAACAGATATTAATTCACTTAAAAATTATTCAGTGAGTGCCTGCTGGGGCTGACCAACAGACCCTGAAGGATGGATGAATGATTACTCTGACACACATTTCTGTGAAAGAGAGGGCTAAGGGACTGCCTGGCTAAAGGAACCAGACAGCCCCATTCATCTGCCTCTTTAGGCTTTTATTGTGACAATAGCTTGAACTAATATTAACTATTAGATACTTATCAGTAAGGTAAGTATCCTTGAGAAAACACATGTATTTGTAGTGTCCTTCAGGCAAGGACGTTTTGAAGTCTAAACATAAAGATTCCAGTAAAACACTCAGGGGCTCAGACTTGTTTGGAAAAGTCAAGGTAGGGTCTGCCGCCTTCAGCAAGGTCCCTCTAGTCTAGAGGCTTCCAACCTTTCGGAGAATCTTCCTTACATACTTTTCAACCAAGTCCTGTGCTTCCCCACAAGTGCCTACTATGTCTTAATAAGCAAATTGCTACATGCTGCAAACACAATGAAGAGCAGGTGACAAGAGCTTAAATTTTGATGGTGAATATACACAATAAGTAAATATGCAAATAAATGTTTAAAAGGTGAGTTCTGTGGTTATAAGGGCTAAAAAGGAACTAAGAAACTAGTGTGATTGAATAACCATGGAGATAGTGATTAGTTTGGAGAAGGTAGCCTAGATGCTGAGAAAAGATTAAATCAGGCAAAAATTGCTGTTGAAGAGAGTTTCATGAAGAAACAGCAGGTATAAATGCTTTGAGGCCAGAAAGAAGCTGATGTGTTTGAGGAATTAAACAGAGATCAATGAATCTAGATGTGTAAACTGGGGTAGTGGTGATATGACATGGGGTTGAAAAAGTATGCTTGAATAACAAAAGTGTTTGGTTCCATAACCCAGAGTTTAAATTTTATTTCAAAGACAATGAGAAGCCACTGAAGTACTTTTAACAGGAGAGAAATGCATTAATAATAATAAAAAAAACCCTCCATTTTTTTAACTTAAGTAAAGTACAACTAGAGAAAATTACAGTTACAATGAGTGTATGGATTATTGAAATGTTATAATTGAACACATAAGTGTAAACTGTATCCAGGCTTAGAAGTAAAACATTGGTCCTGCCAAAACCGGTTTGGCTCAGTGGATAGAGCGTTGGTCTGCGGACTGAAGGGTCCCAGGTTCAATTCTGGTCAGGGGCATGTATCTTGGGTGCGGGCACATCCCCAGTGGTGGGTGTGCAGGAGGCAGCTGGTCGATGTTTCTCTCTCATCGATGTTTCTAACTTTCTATCCCTCTCTCTTCTTCTCTGTAAAAAATCAATAAAATATATTTTAAAAAATAATAAAATAAAAACATTACTCTTATCCCAGATATACCCTCATACCCTCTTTCAGTCACTACCTATTCTCTGTCCGCTGCCCAGAGTAACACTGTCCTGACTTCTAACATAGATTAATTTCACCCATTTTTGTACTTCACATGAATGCAATAGTATGCACTATTTTTCTGTCTGACTTCTTTCACTCTCCATTATGTTTATGAGCTTTTCCCATGTCATGATGTCTAGTGATATTCTCTTCATTCCCATGCAGCAAAACAATGTACTTACTATGTGAAGATTCCACAATTTATTTATCCATTAAACTGATGATGGACATTAGAGTGGTCCCAATTTGGGGAAATTATAAATAGTAATCCTATGAACAATCTAGTACATGTCTTTTAGAAAATATGTGTACCGATTTCATGGTAATATACCTAATGGTGAATTTGGGGGTAATAACTGATGCATATGTTCACCTTTCATGAGATCCTATTAGTTTTCTGAAGTGATTATAATACATATTTGTGTGTATGTATATATGTACACACACTTATGCAGGTTATATTTAACTTTTTAAAAATACACATATATTTTTATTGATTTCAGAGAGGAATGGAGGGAGAGAGAGATAGAAACATCAATGATGAGAGAGAATCATTGATCGGCTGCCTCCTGCATGCCCCATACCAGAGATCAAGCCTGCCACCAGTGCATGTGCCCTTGACTGGAATCGAACCTGGGACCCTTCAGTCTGCAGGCCAACGCTCTAGCCATTGAGCCAAACCAACTAGGGCAGTATATTTAACTTTTTATTTGGAAAATATTTCAAATATACATAAGAATTACAAGAAGTTTCACATAGTCCTTTATTTAGAATAAAATATATCTCTATTTCCTTAGTCATTTGCATATTACATTTTCTATTCTATTTGAGAGTAAGTTACATACATGATATGCTTTTATTTCTAAATACTTTAGGAAGCATTTCCTAAAATTAAGAATTTTGTTTTATATGGAGAAGCATGGGACTCGGTTGGAAAGTCTATAAGAAGGAATCTTCAAAAGGTCGGGGGCCTCTAGAGGAACCTTGCTGAAGGCTGCAGACCCTGCTTTGACTTTTCCAAACAAGTCTGAGCCCCCGGGTGTTTTACTGGAATCTTTATGTTTAGACTTCAAAACATCCTTGTTTTAAAGACACTACAGATACCTGTGCTTTCTCAAGGATGTTTACCCTACTGATACCTACTGATATTATCTAATAGTTAATTTTAGTTGAAGCTATTGTTACAATAAAAAGCCTAAGGAGGCAGGCAAAGAGGGCTGCTTGGTTTCGATAGCCAAGCAGTCCCTTAGCCCTCTCTTTCACAGAAATGTGTCAGAGTAATCCATTCATCCATCACTCAGGGTCTCCTGGTCAGTCCCAGCAGTTTTACATAATCACAGAACAGTTCTTCATTTCAGTAAATTTAATATTGACACATAATATTTTTCTTAATTCATTATTGATATTCCAGTTTATAAGTTTAGCTAATGTTCTTTACAGCATTCCTTTATGCCAATGCAGGGTCATACAATGCACTAGTTTTCATTTCCTTTAGTCTCCTCTCCATCAGTCTAAGTTCCTTGTCTCTTTTAGTCCTTTATGACATTGACATTCTTGAAGGACACAGTCTCACTTTTTAGTAGCATATCTCAAGTTATCTGATAATTATTCATGATTAGTGTCAGTTTTTGCATTCCTGGCTAGAATACTACATAAACAATTTGTGTTCTCAGATGATCACACCTGGAGGCACAATATCTATTTACTCCAGTTCAGATCATCTGATTTCTCTATCATTCATTTTAGTTACTAGTTTTTCTCTTGCTACTAAAAAATTGTGTGAATACATTTTAAGACCATACAAATGTCCAGCTTCTCATCAAAATCTACCCCTTTAAATTTAACCTAAATTGGTTACTCCTTCCTGAACCAATGTTTAAGGTGATTACAAGATGATGGTTTTATAACTCCAGCACTCCCTTTACATTTATTAATCAGCTCTTAGTATTCTATTGTAAGCAATAGCCATGTTTTGCCTTATTTATTTATGATTATATGATATATTTTTAAAGAATAATTTTGGCTGCTGTGTAGAGTATGGGTTTAGTGGGGCAAGAGTGGAAGGAAGGGGGATCAATTACCTAGATATAAGAGTTAAGAGAAGACAATAAGCTCTTGAATGAGAATGGTAACAAATGAGATAGAGATAAATGGAGGGATTTAAGATATGATTGGTATTCACATAAACAAGGGATGAGAGATAAGGAAACTCCAAGGTTTTGATTTTGAACAACTAGATGGAGTTACTATTGGTGAAAGACTGATAAAAGCAGGATTGGACAAAGAAAGGATTGATTTCAGTTCTGCTAAATTTAAGATATCTATCAGACATTGAAGTTAAGATGTTAAACAGGCAGTTGCTTAAGGTAGTTTGCAACTCAGGATTTTGATCTAGACAATAATACATATTTAGAAGCCAAAATCTTATAGACAACACTTAATCACTGAGGTTTTACTTAGGAACAGAAAAGATAAGGGATCTAGAATAGATCTTGCTCACATTAGGGTTGGGTAGAGAAGAGGGAGCCAGCAAAGAAATCTTAGAGGAGCATCCAGTAAAGTATAGAAAACCAGTACAGTGATCTCTCATGAAAATGCAGAGAAAATAATGTTTCAAAAATAAAACAGTAGTCAACTGGGCAAAAATACAACAAAAAAACCCCTCTCCCTTCCTTCATCAATAACAAATCTGGATTTTTTGTATAGTATTCTAATATATGAGTGTACCACAATTACTTTGTTCTTATTTTAACAGATGTTTGTTTTCTTCCATTTTTGAATAATATTAATAATCTTTTAAATAAATAATATTGTACCTATATTTTAATGTACGTTAGCATGTATCAACTTTGGCACTTTTGACATTTGGGGCTGAATAATTCTTTTTTGTTGGGAGGATGTCTGTTACATTGTAGGATGCTTAGCAGCATCACAGGGCTCTACCTATGTAAGCCGTGAAAACAAAATCTGTCCCCAGCTATT
Source organism: Eptesicus fuscus (assembly GCF_027574615.1). NCBI lineage: Eukaryota > Metazoa > Chordata > Mammalia > Chiroptera > Vespertilionidae > Eptesicus > Eptesicus fuscus. The sequence goes on from NC_072477.1 coordinate 82,730,432, forward strand.
GCTAAATGTCCTCTGGGGATAGAATTTACTTCTGGTTGAGAACAACTGATGTACATATATGCACACATCTTCAAGGATGTATCACCAGAGTGGAATTACTGTTAATCATCACATTTAAGTCTAGAGAGAATATTAAAATATTTCTGAAAATTATTTTCCCAAATATATGACTACCCTCATATATAAAAGCTCTCATTTTTTCACATCCTTCTTGGCATTAGATATTATCAGTCTTTTAAATATTAGCCATTCTGGTATGTTCACAGTAAATTTTCATTTTAATTTGTGTTTCTCCCATTACTAATGAGATTGTCTATCTTTTAAAAATATTTATTAGTCTCTTGAATTTACTCTTTCATGAAGTGACTACAAATCTTTTGACCATATATCTACTAGATTGTGTACATTTAAAAAATTAATTTGTAGGAGTTTTATTATTATTATAACACATTCTGGATATAAACCCGCTTTATGCTACATATGTATATACAGACACATATATTCACACAATATCTTCTCCAATCAGTGATTTACCTGAATATATGATTCTATAATAGAAAAGGGCAAAGGCTAAGAATGACCAGAACACTCTTGAAAAAGAATAAGATGTGAAGCAAAGGTGATAAGCACCACACTGCAGAAATGAGGCAAGAACACTGGAAAAACCTGTGCAACTCAATATAATACCTACTACAGTCTCATTAGGACGGCCTCATATTGGTTCAAGTGTAGATGGATAGACCAACAAAATAGAATAGAAAGTCCTGAAACAAACTCGCATACATTTATATGTTTGATTTAAGTGGAAGACAGCATTACAGAGCAGTGGGGGAAGGCTCGGATTTTAATAAATGAAGCTGGGAAGTTAGTATACATTCAGGGAGGTAAAAAGTAATTCCTACCTTCTACTATACATAAAAATCAAATCCAGGTAATTTATAAACTTTATGTCTATGGCAAAACTATAAAACATTTAGAAAATATATGAAAGTATTTTAATAACCTTGGTGTTTTAAATGGGACACAAATTTAAAGATAAACATAGGGGGGAAACGAGTAACAGCTCTAGCGGGTTTTGCTCAGTGGATAGAGTGTCAGCCTGTGGACCCCAGGGTCCTGGGTTCAGTTCCAGTCAGGGGCATGTACTTTGGTTGTAGGCTCCTCCCCAGCCCCGGTCCTGGTCAGGGCGCCTGCAGGAGGCAACCAATCCATGTGTTTCTCTCACATCGATGTTCTCATCTTTTCTTCTCTCTTCCACTCTCCCTAAAAAACAATGGAAAAATGTCCTCAGGTGAGTATTAACAAACAAACAAAAAGAAAAAAAATAGATAAACATGGATAAACTTGACTCCTTTAAATTAAGGAGTATTTATCTGAGCCTTGCTTTTGCTGATCCCTCTCTGGAATGCTGATCCCTACCTACTACATGGCTAATTCCTTCACCTCCTTTACTCAACTTTCACAGTCTCGGTGAAGCTTTATTTGGCCACACTACGCAAAACTGTAACGCCTCCTCCCCACTGCTGTTCATTTTCTGACTCCCCCCTTGTTTTTTGGTCTTAGCACTCAACACCATTTAACATGGGCTCATTGAGGCTAGAAAATATTGTCTTTTTATTTTAATGCTATATTCCCAGGATCTAGTCCAATTGTGAGTGGCAAATAGGCACTAAATAAATATGAATAATAAATTCAAAACAATGTCTAGATGTTACATAGTGTTGTAATTTATGATTTTAATGACTCTAATAAACAAAATCTACAACTGTTTGCAAAGAGATGATCACCCCAACATATCAAGGTAAGCTGCTTTAAATATATGTCCTTCTTCCTTCCAGTTCACTATTCCATAAAATATCAGAAAAAATTAATGCAATTCATAACTGCTACTAAGAAAAAAATGTATTAAATCAAGACACTTTGCAAAATTACCGCTCCCCTCAAAAGTGGCATGTTTCTTCTAAACTGAATATGGCAATAAAATTGGAAAAGAAAAGTTATGTTGCATATTCCAGATTATGGAGCAAAATTGCTCTTAGATCTGGAGCTCACCCTATAGAGTGGACAGTTCCTAACCTCTGGTAGCATTGGGGAAATATTTGATAACAGTGCTGACAATCACTGAGGAAGATGCAGTGAAAAGGGTCCACTTAGGCACATATGGTGGGAACTGCCCCCTATTCAGGGCTTCTCGAAATTGATATGCTCCCAGATTGACAAGATTGCAGGGTGCGATCTCCCTCTGGAGTCCAGGGAGCTTCCTCTGGGAGAGCCTGGTGCTAGGACATATGTGCCAGGACATCACCAGCCGAGAGACTGAATGGGTGAGCGTGATACACGTTGTCTGATGGTCACAGAAAGTGAGTCTTCCTCTGTCAGTGGGTGGAGGTCATTCTGCAGGAAGAAACATTAGCAGATCATGTCATTGTAAATGGACACCCAAGGGCATTGGCATCCCCAGAACAAAAATCTTAGTCACTAAAACAGTTAGAAACCGTCTTTCCTCCTCCCAGGGACTCTAAGTCGCACACTGGCATGCTCAGAGAGTTTTTAGAGTGGTATTTAGGGAAGGTGAATTGAAATATATGAAAGCATATTTATAAAGGACTGTTTTATCAATGCTTACTATTATTCTCGAAAGGAAATTTTGAAGGTAAAAATAATGATATTCAAGGTTCCTCAAGGAGACATTCAACTGTTTCTCCAAAAAGAAAAAAAAATGGCAGTTGTTATTTTGGCAACCAAGCAGTGTTAAATGTAAAAGAAAGTTATGTATGTTTTTGTCTGTGTGTATATAAGATTCATGTATCACACATCGAACAAGGACTGCTACACAAAATTTCAAAGAAATGCAAATGTTTTTATTGTTGTGATATTTTGCGGGAATGACAGTACTTTCAGAGACATTTCATTTCCAGCACAAGGGGGTTATGTATCAACTAAGAGAGCCAGAAAAATTAAATCCCTGAAAAACCCAACAACACACACACACACACACACACACACACACACACACACACGTAACTAAAGAGAAGTACTGTCCAAATCCCAGGCATATAGAAAATACAATCAAAGATGCAAAGCTGTCAGTTAGACTTTATAATATCAATCACAATAGAGACTTATGAGATTTTAATTATAAGTAAATATATATATGTATATATATATAGACACATACACATAAATATATGTACACATATATAATATATTTAAATATAGAATCTCACTGTTTTGAATTTACAAAATATTAAAATTCATTTTCTTCAGAATGGTTGGAACATAAGCTACTCTGATTAAGTAAATGCTATATTTGGCTTAACTGAGATTTATTATATATAATGTGTGATATATTCAATTTCAAAGTCTGTGAATATGGAAAATAAACACAGTGCAGTAACATCTTAAGTATATTTCATCTTTTTCATTTTAAATGATTTAGAATATGCTTGAATATCATTTAGTAAACATAAACTTTTAGAATAATTAATATTTTAAATCCCATTTTAAAATATTCTACCTAATAAAATAGTAATATGCAAATTGACCGCACCTTCGCTATGCCCAAGCCACGCTCACCAGCCAAAGCCACACCCACCAGCCAATCAGGGCGAGTATGCAAATTACCCAACAAAGATAGTGGCTAATTTGCATACGCTGAGAGAGGGAGGAGTGAAGACTGAAGACAACTTAGAAGGAAGAGGGAGGAAAAGCGGAAAGCAAGGTGGCTGCCAGAAAGAAAGCCCGGGCAGGACAGAGCGGGGTGGAATGGGGCGGAGCGGGGCGGGTGGCAGTGGCGAGCGGGTGCAGGCACGGTGGCTGCAAAGGCAGTGGCAGCAGCAGTGCACGCCTCAACAGCCGCTTGCAGGATTTTCCTGCAAATGGGCTACTAGTTATTAATAAACATTAAATCAGAATGCTATTGAGAGTTCAAACTGCTAATGAATAAATGAGGATATTTTCTTCTTTGTAGCATAGTTGTATTGCTTATCTCTATACTAGAGGCCCATTGCATGAAATTCGTGCATGGGTGTGTGTGTGTGTGTGTGTGTGTGTGTGTCCCTCAGCCCAGCCTGCACCCTCTCCAATCTGAGACCCCTTGAGGGATGCCTGACTGCCTGTTTAGGCCCGATCCCAGTGGGACATCCCTCTCACAATCCAGGATTGCTGGCTCCCAACCGCTTGCCTGCCTGCCAGCCTGATCACCCCCTAACCATTCCCCTGCCAGCCTGATCAATGCCTAATTGCTCCCCTGCCAGCCTGATTGCCCCAAACTGCCTTCCCCTGCAGGCCTGGTCACCCATAACTACCCTCCCCTGCCAGCCTAATCTCCCACAACTGCCCTCCCTTGCTGGCCATCTTGTGTCAACATGGGGGCAGTCATCTTTGACCACATGGGGGTGGCCATCTTGTGTGTTGTAGTGATGGTCAATTTGCATATTACCTCTTTATTATATAGGATTTGAAATTGGCTCATACACATTTTGTTTGCTCAGGAGGTGATCACCTAACCTCAGATTGTTTACGTTCCAGACCTTATACTTTAATTTTTCTTTCTGCCTTTGCATATCTATTTTCTTGTCACAACTTTATTATAGAGGAGTCAGGACATTTTTCAAAAGCAAAACAACAATGAAATACTGTTTACAATATATAACATATATTGGGTCTAGTGTATTCCCCATTTTCAGACAAGAAAACTTATTTCAGGGATTTTAAGTGACTTGCTCAGATACACAAAGTTAATAAGTGTTAAACTCCTAAACTATAAGAACTGACTAAAAAGACAATTATTTTGTCCTGTACAATGGGCCAATAAACAATTTCACACTCATTTGGGAGTTTAAAAGTCAGGAAAATCACTCCTAACTTTAAGTAAAATGGGGTTTTCTCAGCAGTAGCACAATGTTTGTGGAACAGGGACATTTCCAGAGACTGCATTTCCAGCAGGAAGGCTCAGAGCCCAACCAACAGAGCTGAGACCAGGCAGGCTTGGAAGCCAGGCTCCCTGACTCCAGAGTCCATGCTTGTAAGCACTGTCCCATAACACTTCTACTATTAGTCAGTTTTACCAATTAATAGAAACGGTAGCAAAGTGGTTGGTAAAAAAATCCTTTATGCTATTGATTAAATTTATATTTGTGATCTCTCCCTGAGCTGAAAACAATCCTGCTCTTTTCATGCCACAAAATATTGCCAGTCTACTATAATTTCACCTAAACTGCTGAGGAAAAGTAGTTATATAGCAATAGTTTTGAAGTAGTGACTCCAAGTGGCTTAATATTAACTAATATATAAGAATGAGTACTAATTGTTATATGAATTAGCTGAATGCAAATGGTAATTGTAAAGGTCTTAAAAGTGGTTCATTGTCTTCCTTAGGTAAACATTTCCCTAAAGTTATTAATCATATTATGAATTTTATCTACAAGCTTGTTGAAGGTAATTCATAGATGGGAAGTCTAAGGTCACTTTATTATGAATTACTTTAAGTTCTACATAATACAAATTTAAATTAGCATTTTCTCTTAGGGACCTTAAATAAGCATATAATTCAGATTGAGAGAGCTTTACAATTCTTTAGATTTCAGAGGGAAAAAAACTCAATCAAACGTAGTGTAATAATGCCCCTGGATAATTATAATGAAGTAATAACTGACCTTAGCCATGTTCTAAACTGTGACATCTTGAATTCTGTTGCCAATATAAACTACAATTACCAAATCACTCGGTGGTTTAGAAAATCAAACCACATTCTTTCCAGCTATTCTTCCGGGTTGGCATTACCTTCTAAATTTCAGGCTTAGCCAGGTCTGCCGTGGTACAGAAACTGTCTACATTTATTGACAAGCAAACGTTTTGTGATCTGTTGCCACAAAGGATCACCCAAGCTGGGAGGCCAGATAAAAAATTGAAATCCTGTCAAATGTCCAATTGTCAGCATGACTTATTACTGCATATTGTCCTTCTCTGTACCCACAGAGTTAAGTCTTGTTAATTTTAGCACATTTAAAAAAAAATCCTAAATCCTGTGTTTAAAACTAATGGGGTTGAACAGACATTTATTTATCCAGCAGAGCAGGCCAATAAGCAATTTTTATGTTTCCAAATGATAATTCAGAAGTTTGAAAGTCAAAGAATATATTGCTAATTTTAAGTAAAATAGATTACTCTAAGTAGGCAGGAAAACAAATATACACATGCTGAAAAAATATTCTTGCATGATCCATCTGATGCCCACTTTTACTGACAAGACATAGAAAACAGAGAGCTTTGGCTTTTCAGTTGCCACTTAAGGGCAGGGTCTTGGGGAGGGTAAGAAAAAGCATGGAACTGCTTGCATTGCCTCAGTTCTTTAAATCTGAAACAAAATCTATGCCTAAAAGTCTTAGTTGGAGTTAATGGTTTAAGAGTTGGTCATGTTTGACCTGGCATAGTGAATTGCCTGCTGTTTATATTTAAATCTTTCCTGTTCTTTTCTTTTCTCTTCTACTATTTATTTCAGTCATTAACATAATCAGGTTGAAAGAAAGAGAGTGATTCCCTTAAATGGAGGTATCAGAAAGTAGGGAATTTACCAAGTCAGGAAAGCTTTAATTTACAACACTGTGAAACCCCATGATACACTAAAATAGTATATTGTCAAAAATACCAAACTATTGGAAAAAGATGTTAATGTGATGATATTTCTAATTTTAATCTATCCCTATATTACAGTCCTATAGCACCTTTCCTCCAAGGAGATCAGGATGCTTTATATTTAGAAAAAAAATGGAAATGCAAATCAAAGTGAAATTTCCCCCAGAATTATGTTGAAAAGAGTAAGAGTCATAGAAAAAAAGGTGACCAGCATTAGGAAAAAATAGAAGCATGAGCAATAGGAATCCGTAAAGGTCATAGCAAGTTGTCTGACTTCCATGTTATGTTTTTGCTACTACCTTCTCCAAATTTAAAAGTAAGGATAGACAACAGATGTCCAAGGTAGACCTCATGACTGGTCCTGTCTAATGGGTCTTTCACACAGCACCACAATTTGATCATTTTCATCATTCTCCAGCATCCCTTAGGCTTAGTTCATAACTTCCTTTAGAGAATTATAAAATACCCAGACTTGTCTTATGAGTTTTATTTTGCACATGAGATTTTGTACCTGTTAACAGTGGCAGGGAGGGTCACTCAGAGAGGACATTTCAGCTACTACAGACATCTTTGGAATTCAGGTACCTCACAGAAGTTAAGGAATTAATTTTATTTGGGTATGGTAAATGTTTTGTGATGTCAAAAGATGCCAATGAAAAAGTTTCAATAATTCAGAAATACTTAAAGATAAATTTTATTTTCAATTATCTGATGGTATCTATATATAGACATGAATTAAGACGGTCTATGTTCACATCATGCTATATTAACATCCACAGATTACTACCTTAGGCAAGTTATTTAACCCCTCTGTGCCCCAGGTTCCTCATTTGTTCAAATGAGCACAAACCATTTCCTACCTCATAGGTTATTGTGAAGATGAATATGTGGCACATAGAAATAGCACAATAAATTTATTAAATGGATAGTAGACATTTTTGGTTCCATCTACTAATAATAGTGAAGGAAGTTGATTCACTATTCCTTGAAAACACTCTATGCCTTGCCTCCAGGTGCTAGTTCCCATTGTTTGGGAACCGTGACTCTACTAGGACTCTCCTTAGGGAGTTTTGGGATAAATTATGGCACTAGTAAAAGTTCATAGGGCTTTGTTGAGAGATAGTAAAATAAGACAAGCCATTATGTTTGACAGATTTTGATTACTACAGAGTGGCTTCATTTAACATAAACCTACATAGTCCACTGCACAAATATAATAAATAAATAAATGTAAATACAGTAACAATGCTCATTTCTATCTTCTACTCAGCAACTTTTTGCCGTCCTCTGAAGTAAGTCACTGGTTCATCTGACTCACAAAAGTAACAGCTGACCCTGTGTTATGCTTCTTTAGAGGACTGTGAAAAATTGCTAAAGAGAAGCTGCAGACATTAAAATATTGAGAATTATATAAGTTTCATACCTTAGAATAATTAGAAATTTTTTATCAAGTTTCCTGAAGGAACTGGGCAGCACTGCAAGAGGCATTAGAACACTCCTTCACATGTCTCTGCCATGAGAGGTGGGGCTGAGAGCACTGGACCATGCAACTGAGTCCAGAGGCCCTGGGAACCAAATAGAAGGCACTGGGATTTGGGTTTGGTCCTCAGCTGTGCACCAGTCTAACATGAAGCTGATCTCAGGCAGGACAAAAATATCAATAGAGCCTCCAAGTCATACCTAACACAGCAAAGCTTGTATTTTGGATTCTCATTGTAGATAATACAGACAGTCATGAGACTTGAAGATTTATCTTTTTCATTCTTAATTATGCTGATTCCAATAAGTAAGCCAGAGTTGGTTCACAGAAGGTAAAGAACACTTATGAATACTCACAGGTTCACTCACCTTCCACAGATCCCTAGTGAGCTGAAAGTTTTATGGGCAACAGCGATTCTTAAGCAGTATTTCTAAACATATACCTTCTGTAGGAAAATATAAATAATTAATTTTTATCTTTACTCTCTGGTCAGATGCTGCAATTTAAAACCTGAACTACTCTATCTCCTAGTTCAGATTTTTCTTATTCTGTTCACATACACCCTCACCTCGAAGACTTTCCCAAGATTAAATGAACGTTCTAAATCCTCTAATGGGCGCTGTCAGTCTGGCTGCCCTCCCAGGTGCAGAGTCAGCACTTCAAGACCCAGCACTTTTCTTCATTAATTGTTAAGTGACACCACTTGCCTGGGTTCATAGTCAGAGACATAGGAACAGACAGTGTGGCTACACTATGGAGCTTTACACACACACACACACACACACACACACACACACACACACACACATGGAATTCTAGTTTGTTTGTTAAGTAGACAAACAATCTAATAAAAATATAAAAGCTACAAAATACTTTATGTATATAACAGTTCCATATAGTTAGGAGCAATTGAGGTTTTCTACCCTTAATTCTAGCAGCTTGTACCCAATCATTCATACATTTAGTTAACAAACTTGAGTGCTTAATAAGGAATTGAGCTCTGTAAATACTCTAGGAGCCCCAAGTTCAATGGGGAACATTTTAGAAGGGCAATGCTGTGTGCTAAACAAAGTGCTTTGGGTATAGAGGTCTGAACAATTAACTCCATCAGGGAAAGCTATTGAAAACTTCCTAAACAAAATGAGTTTTGTGTTAAGTCTTAAGAGATTAGCATGAGTTAGCTAGTGAGGGCATAATATTCACAGAGACACTGGGTTATGAAAGTGTTTGATGTGTTAGGGGTGTCTGAGCTGGACACTGGCAGGAAAGAGTGGCGAGTAACCTAAGTGGATGGAGATAAGACCAGAAAGGCAGATGGAGACTGATTTTGCACATCCTCTATGCAGAACTATAGAATTTAAATAATATTCTATAGATACCTCTGGACCATTAAAATTTGAGAATGACAAGTTCACCTTCAATGTTTTAAAGACAATAATTCTGTGGAGAATGAATTGGAGTTGGCAATGAGGCTCTGGAGACTGAGTCCAACGATGTTCAATGAGACGGAGAAAGAAAAGCTTAGAGCCCCAAATAAGACAGTGGCAAAGAAATTACAGAGAAAGCATAATAAATGTTTTAAAGATACTAATTCAGATATCTACTAATTACCATTATAAAGAGATTTACCCTCAGTAGAAATTAAAGATGTATGTAAAATAGTTAACTGAGTGAGTGGATTAAAAACTATGGTACATCTACACAATGGAATACTATGCTGCTGTGAAAAGGAAGGAACTCCTACCATTTGCAACAGCATGGATGGGCCTGGAGAGCATTATGCTAAGCAAAATAAGTCACTCAGAAAAAGAGAAATATACCATGATCTCACTCATTTGTGGAATATAACGAACAACATAAACTGATGAACAAAAGCAGATCCAGAGACAGAAGCAACAATCAGACCATCAAACCTCAGAGGGAAGGTAGGGGAGGGTGGGGGCTAGGGGAAGAGATCAACCAAAGGACTTTTTTGCATGCATATAAGCCTAACCAATGGACACAGACACCAGGGGGGTGAGGGCATGAGTGGGGGGCTGGGGTGGGGCAGGGGGGATAAGGACACATATGTAATACCTTAATCAATAAAGAAAAAAATAGTTAACTGAGTTTATCTGTTTCATTTTAATTTTACTGCCTGGGCCTTGTATTGAAAGGCCATTTATTCTTGCTTTTTCTCTAACTTTTCATTATTTCTAAACCCACAACAATCAGATGTTTGTGTACACCATTATAATCTCCTCTTCCAGGAGTTGCCTGTCTCATGTTCTTTATAGGCTTTTTCCATACCTTCCTGTGGTTTTTGGTGCGGTTGACCAATTCCTCTCCTGGAACTGTCTTCCTTTGGTTTCCATGTCATTATCCTTTCAACACTACTGCCCTACTTCTCCCACAACTTTTTCTCAAGGTTTCCAGCAACATGGTTCTGTGTTTCTGCCACAGCCCTTTCTCAGTCTGCCAGACGATCTCATCCACTTCTAAATCACTGTGTATCTGCCGATGACACCAATTAGACCAGTGGTTCCCAGCCTTCCTAATGCTGCGACCCTTTAATACAGTTCCTCATGTTGTGGTGACCCCCAACCATAAAATTATTTTCGTTGCTACTTCATAACTGTAACTTTGCTACTGTTAATGAATCGTAATGTAAATATCTGTGTTTTCTGATGGTCTTAGGCGACCCTGCTAGTGGTTCTCAACCCACATTACGATTCATAACAGTAGCAAAATTACAGTTATGAAATAGCAACGAAATTAATTTTATGGTTGGGGCTCACCACAACATGAGGAACTGTATTAAAGGGTCGTGGCATTAGAAAAGTTGAGAACCACTAAATTAGACATTTGTTCAACAAACATTTCTAAGCACCTACTTTGTGCCAGGCTCTACACTACATGCTGGGATTTTTCTCCTCAAGGAGTAAATTGCCATTCACTTCAAATAGAAGTGGGAGAAGCTCAATAGCAGGATGCTGTGGGATAACAGGAAAATTATAAACATGTGTTGTGAGAGTGGAGGATATATAGAAGTTAGGCAAAGGGATACATTTTTGGCAGAGGAGATAAGGGAAAAGTAAAACCACTCTATTTTCTGAATTTCATCTCTATCAGGATTCAGGGTAAAGAGTAGCAAATGATGAAGTTGTAAAAAGGCAGGGTTAAGAGGAAGGATAGTCTTGTATGATTTATTAAGGAGCTCAGGTATGAGTTGGGCATATGAAGAAATGATTAGAAGGGTGCAGTACTAGAGTCAGGGATTAGTTAAGATGCTACTGCTTGATAGTTAATGTGAAAGACAATAAAAGTGATTTCAGTGATAGTGAGATGGAGTGAAAGGGGCAGTTTCAATAGTGTATAGGAAATAAAAGCAACAGAATTTAATAGTTGATTTGATTAGACATGAAGGAGAGAGACTCATCTGTGAGTGTGCTAAGTATTCCTAATAGTCATGGTGCCAAGATGTCCCTTCTTCATAATCCCTTTTTAAAAATAAATCTTTATTGTTGAAAGTATTATATATGTCCTTTTTTCCCCCCATTGCCCTCTCCCACCCCTCCCTCCAAAGCTGTGATACATCTATACAATGGAATACTGTGTTGCTGTAAAAAAGAAAGAACTTTTACCATTTGTAAGAGTATGGATGGACCTAGAGAGCATTATGCTAAGTGAAATAAGCCAGTCAGAGAAAGATAAGTATCACATGATCTTCATAAGCCCTTTTTCAGTTTTAAGTCTGAAAACATCAATTCACCACTAGGGAATTACTATAGCAGTATTTAAGTTAAGTCTGCCAGGACTGGTACATAGAAGTTGTACAATATTGTTTGTTTAAACAAACACATGAAAATAAATTTGTTTGTGCTTTTATAAATGGACTATTAACATTTTACATTAAAGTTTTACTTCTAGAAGTCATTTTTGTAAACCAAGAAGGTATTTTTGGCTAATTCATTGTGTTATTGATTTAATCTATACTATACTTTTGTGTCAATTTATTTCTGACTAGGCCACATCAGTAACTATCCTTATTATTTCAATTCTTATTAAAGTTATTAATAATGATTGACAAATGAAAAGTTATTTATCATTATAATAATCTCAAATATATTAAATTTGATAATGTAAACATTATTTTAATCACTTTCAAAGTTATTGATTATTTTAACAGGCTATTTTAATCTATTTTGCTATTTTAGAGGATGTTCACAGAAAGTATGTACAGGATTTTCATGCAATTGTTTCAGTGCTCTAACAATATAATAGTGTTTTCCACCTACACATCATCTTTTATCAGGGGACCCTACAAACATTTGAATTGGTAAATCCCTACACATCTTAGTGAGAAAAGTAAATGTGGTTATTCCCTTTTGAAAAATTACAATGCAATGTTTTTGAAAAAATACAATGCAATATTTCCCCCTAGAAAATCTTGACAGTCCTAAGATTAGCATGGGGAGCCTCCACCTGTCACCAGACTTGCTCTCATGAGGCAAAGCTGTTGCAAATATAGCTGTGATAACTAACCTCAGTGGACTGGGTTTCAACTCTATGGGAACACACTGAGAAGAAACATTTGTCAAACTGGTTGTTAGTGAATTTCATTAGGTTTCAAACTCAAACTAAGCTAATATAAGACTTCCTCTCTCTCATGGTCTCAGTACTGTATGTCCATGGTTATCATAGGATTCCATTAGGATTTGTGGTAAAAATTAGAGAATTCCAAATGCTCTCAAGATAAAGCCACTAGTGTGAGTGTTTTTTTAAAGAACAAAAGAAAGTGTTTCTTTTTAAGATATGTGATTTCTTCATAATCCCCTTTGCAATTTTAAGTCTGGGAACATCAATTAACTACTAGGGAATTACTATAGTAGTCTTAAGGTTAAGTCCTAAATCAAAAAATTCTCCACAAATAATAAATAAAGTTGAGTCTATTGTTAATTACAAGAATACAGCAGCAAATAGCACCTGGGGTACACTATATGATATGCAGATTTAAGCCAAATTCTTAGTTCAACCTCATTGGGGAATGAAGGTGCTTATCAAATTAACAAAACAAAAAAATAAATTTAATCCTCACTTGAAGATAATGTTTCCATTAATTTTCAAAGAGAGTGGAAAGGAGTGGGTGAGGAGGAAAGAGAGAGGTGGGAGAAACATCAATTTGAGAGAGACACATCAATTTTTTGTCTCCCACACATGCCCTGTCCCAGGACTGGGAGTGAAACTGCAACTCAGCTATGTGCTTTTGACCAGAATCAAACCCACACACTTGGGTGCACAGGCTGATGCTCTAACCACTGAGCTTGCCAGCCAGGGCATCAAATTAGAAAAAAAAATAAAGATAATTGATATTCAGGTTATGCGGATTATAAATAATTAGAATCCATTTTTTGAGACAGTAATTTAGTATTGTGACATTAAAAATATGTATATACTTTAACTCAGTATTTTAGGTTCCCAGACCCAATTCCAATATGTGGACAGCATCAAGTTGTCTGAGAATTCAACTCAATTTTGACACTACTTGAAGATAGCATCAGATTTCACAGGTTGAGGTCTCAGTCCCAAAAAATTGTGCCCCAGCCCACTTCAGATGCCAGGCATAAGCCTAGACTGTTACCTGTGATTCTGACTGACTATTACAAATGAGAGGTTCCAATGACTTCCTCCAATTCAGGATATCAATCACAAGTACAGGTTGTTACATATGTATACATATACAGTATATGTGTATATATACACACATGTATATATGTACAAATATTAACATTTATTCATATGAGTATAGAGATATGTGTGGAAGGAATCAGAACTATTTCCTATTTTATTGAGAGAAGGAGAGATAACCTTAAAGGGGAGAGATGGGGGAAATTCAAACATGATAGATAGATAGATAGATAGATAGATAGATAGATCGATAGATGATAGATAGATGTGTGTGTGTGTATAAAATAAGCAGATATTCACAATTTGAGAAAGTCTATTTAGTATAACTTTATAAGGACAGAAAAAGAAACTACAAAAAACACTTTTACCTCTGAGAACAGCTAATAAATATATAGAAAAAGAACTAAAAATGTATATGAAAGTAATACAAAAATAATAGAGAAATAATAAAAAATTCAGCAACAGGATAGTGGTAACTGTAGTGGTGAGGTGGAAGAAATTCTGCTTTAACTTTTTAACAATATATCAGGACAATCTAAAAGATTAATGAAACCAAGAGGTAATTTTTCAAAAGATAAAAACAGATAAACTCATCTGTAAAAAGAAGAGAGAGAACCCAAATAAATAAAATCAGAAATGAAAGAGGATTATAAGATTACAGAAATATGAGGATTATAATAAAATACTATGAACAATTATATGCCAATGAATTGGATAACATAGAAGAAATGGACAAATTCCTAGAAACATACAATCTTCCAAGACAGAATCAAGAAGAAACAGAAAAACTAAACACACTAATAACTACTAACAAAATCAAATCAGTAATCAAAAACTGCCAACAAAAAAAAGCCTTAGACTAAATGGTTACACAGGTGAATTTTACCAAATCTATAATAATAAAAGAGTAATGTGCTAATTAGATCAGACAGCTGAACAACCTTACAGATGACCTTCCAGACAGCTGAACAACCTTACAGATGACCTCCAGCTGGGGCTGGAGGGCTGAGCCCCTTGCAAGAATTTTGTGCATCAGGCCTCTAGTAATCAAATAAGAATGAACACCTGTCCTCTAAACTGTTCCAAAAAATTGAAGAAGAGGAAAGGCTCCCAAGATCATTTTATGAGGCCAACATCACCCTGATTCCAAAACCAAACAAAACACTCCAAAAAAGAAAATTATAGGCCAAAATATTTGATGAACATAGATGCAACATCCCTTAACAAGATATTAGCAAACCAAATTCAGCAATACATTAAAAAGTTCATACACCATGGTCAAATAGAATTTATTCCTGGGATGCAAGGTTGGTTCAATATCTGCAAATCAATTATATGATACATCACAGAAACAAAATGAAGGATAAAAATCATATGATCTTATCAATAGATGCAGAAAAAACATTTGATAACATCCAGCACCCATTTATTATATATATATAAAAAAAAAAAAAACTCCCAGCAAAGTGGGAATAGAAGAAACATACCTTAACATAATAAAGGCCATATATGACAAACCCAAAGCTTACATCACACTCAATGGGTAAAAGCTAAAAGTGTTTTCCTTAAGATCAGGAACAAGATAAGGATGTTCACTTTCACCACTCACATTCAACTTAGTATTGGAAGTCCTAGCCACAGCAACTAGAAAAATAAAAATAAAATATAATGCATTCAAATGGAAAAAGGAGTACCATAAAGATCCCCCCAAAAATGTTAAAACTAATAAATTAGTAAGGTAGCAGGATACAAAATTAACATCCAGAAATTGCTTACATCTTTATAAACCAATAGCTAACTATCAGAAAGAGAAATTAAGAAAACAATTCTATGTACAATTGCATTAAAAAATAAAATACCTAATAATAAATTTATCCAAGAAGGTAAAAGACCTATAAGACATATAGAAAAAAATTAAAACACAAAAAAGGGAAGCATGTACCTTACTCATAGATAGGAAGGATTAACATTATTAAAATGTCCATATTGCCCAAAGCAGATTCAATGCAATCCAAATCAAAATACCAATGCAGATTTTTTATAGAACTAGAACAAATAATCCTAAAATTTATATGGAACCACAAAAGACTCAGGAGCCTTGAGAAAGAACAAAGTTGAAAGTATCATCCTACAAACTATACTACAAAGCTATAGTAATCAAATAGTACAGTACTGGTTTTAAAAATAGACACATAGATTAATGAACAGAGGAAAAGCCCAGAAATAAACTGACACCTATATAGTCAAATAATCTATGACAAAAGAGGCAAGAATATACAATGGGGTAAAGACAGTCTATTCAATTAATGGTGGCACATGCAAATAATTGAAACTAGATTACTTTGTTATACCATATAAAAGACAACACTCAAAATAGATTGAAGTCAAATGTAAGACCCAAAACCACAAAACTCCTTAGAAGGAAACAGATAATAAACTCTTTGACATCACTCTTAGTAATTTTTTTTTGGATATGTTTTCTCAGGTGAGGGAAACAAAATAAACTGTATTACATCAAACTAGAAGGTTTTGCACAACAAAGAAAACCATCAACAAAACAAAAAGACAACCTACTGAATAAGAGAAGATAGTCACCAATGATACATTCCATTAAGGGTTAATAACCAAATATATAAAGACCTCATATAACACCAAAACAGAACCAAACAATTTGACCAAAAAATGGGCAGAGGACCAGAATAGACATTTCTCCCAAGAGGAAATATTGATGGCCAATACACATATAAGATGTTCAACATCACTAATAATCAGGAAATGCAAGTTAAAACCCTGAGATACCACCTGATACCTGTCTAGAATGATCATCATCAATAAATCAATAAACAAGTGTTGGTGAGGATGTGGGGAAAAGGGAACCCTCATGCAGTATTGGTTGGATTATAGTGG
Source organism: Eptesicus fuscus (assembly GCF_027574615.1). Taxonomy (NCBI): domain Eukaryota; kingdom Metazoa; phylum Chordata; class Mammalia; order Chiroptera; family Vespertilionidae; genus Eptesicus; species Eptesicus fuscus. Next base: position 82,747,122 of record NC_072477.1, read on the forward strand.
CAAATGGGTTATAGCCACTATAGAAAACAGTTTGGAAATTCCTCAAAAAATTAAAACTAGAACTATAATATGACCCAGCAATCCTACTTCTGGTTATTTATCTGAGCGATTAAAACACTAGTTTGAAAAGATATGTGCACCCCTGTGTTCACTGCAGCATTATTTACAATAGCCAAGATAAGGAACCAACCTATGTCCATAGATAGATGTCAATAAAGAAGATGCAGTACATATACATAATGAAATATTACTCTTCCATAGAAAAGAATGAAATATTACCTTGAGACAACATGGATGAACTTAGAAACTTTTATGCTAAGTGAAATAAGTCAACGAGAAAGACAAATAACATTATTTCACTTATCTGTGGAGTCTAAAAATAAATCTCAAAGTGGAATAAAACAAAATGGAAACAAACTCATAGATACAGAAAACATTTTGGTAGTTGCCAGAGGGGTGAGGATTTGGGGTCTGGGGGGAAAAAGTGAAGGGATTAAGAAATACAAATTGGTAGTTACAGAATACTCATGGTGGTATAAAGGACAGCACAGGGAATATAGTCAACAGTATTGTAATCCTATATAATAAAAAGCTAATATGCAAATTGTCCCCTCAGGATTTTGACCAACCAGCAGTTCTACCACTTGCTATGACATGTGCTGACCACCAGGGGACAGTGCAGAATGAAGGAAGGCCTCAGCCAGCAGCCGGCAGCCAGGGGAAGGAAGTCTCCAATCGGCCAATCTCCGGCCAGGCCTAGGGATCCTACCTGTGCACGAATTTCGTGCACCCGGTCTATAGTAACTACATATGGTACTAGCTGGGTACTGGACTTATTGGAGTGATCACTTTGTATGTTTATCTCTAATCACTATGCTGTACACTTGAAACTAATATATTATCAAATGTCAACTGTAATTAAAAATAAAAGGAATCTTTAATTTAAAAAGAAAACGAAGCCCTAACCAGTTTGGCTCAGTGGATAGAGCATCGGCCTGAAGACTCAAGGGTCCCAGGTTCGATTCCGGTCAAGGGCATGTACCTTGGTTGCGGGCACATACCAAGTGGGGAGTGTGCAGGAGGCAGCTGATCGATGTTTCTCTCTCATCGATGTTTCTAATTCTCTATCCCTCTCCCTTCCTCTCTGTAAAAAATCAATAAAATATATTTTAAAAAAATAAAAAGAAAAAGAAAACGAAGAGAAAATGTTGCTCTTCAGAAAAAAAAACCCACACAAAAATACTATCATTTGCATACTTCCAAAATACTGATGCAGCAATTCACCAAACATGAATTGAGAATGACTGTGAATAAGGGACTACCTAGGTGCTTGGGAAAGAAAGATAAACAAGATGACATATTTGCCCTCAAGGTGCTCACTGTCCCAAGCATGACTGACATCATTTTGTAGAGTGACTTTCTTTACATAGGTGTTCTGAAAGGTGAGATGCGGTTCAGTGGTGATGTCAAGAACCTGCTGGGCACTGAAGGGAACTGGATAAAACATATCCCAGGAGACATTATTTGAGCTTGACATCAAAGACACAGATTAAATAGAAAATTGGAGGGAAAAAGGGAGAAAAGAATATTTACAGATGTGCAATGATCCTATAGTACACTTGCCAGCAGTGTTTTCTAAAAAGGGACACTTCCCCATGCTTACATCAGGATAGCAGATACTGCTCTTTTTGGTACCACCTAATGCAAAATGGACAAAAGGAGTTCTCCAGGATTTGAATTAAAGATCTTCTTAATTGTCTGGAATGAAGCATGTAAAATTTGAGAGTTATAGTAAGCCATGCCCTACCATTTAAACTGAACCACAGAAGCAAGCAATGCACATCAAGAGAGGACACTAAATAGATCTGCTCAGCTCAGAAAACAGAACAGTGACCTTCACAGAGTTAAGGGCTCAACTCCATGTATTTCTTAGGCCAAACTTTACTTTTATCGTTGACTCTTATTAGCCACTCCATTTTGATTATAATTATAATTTCCTTATCTTTTTCTTCTTCCATATTTCTCTTTTTCTGTTTCATTCAATTCAAATTTTGTAACATATAAACAAGGTCAAACTATATAAATGCCTCATATATTCAGGTAATTCTATTAGGTGAGTTCACATATATGAGGTCACTGACTTCCTCTCAATATTCTTAGAAAGGGGATGCTGTTATCCCCATTTTACATCTAAAGAAATTAAGGTTCAGACTCTTGCAGGGCTATGAGCAACTAACAAATGATAGACCTGAAATTCTAGCCCATGTCTTGTTCCAAGTCCTTTTTATCCTCACTGCATCATATTGCATCCCAAAAAGAGAACTGCATGTATAAAGTCTCACAGAGGCATGAAAGGCAATGGATGTTTCTAGACCCCATTTACTCCCCATGTAGCTTGGGAAAAGAGCTCACAGGAGAAAGCTTTTAAAAAGGAAGCTTGAGAGTAAGTTAGGCTGAACACATGAAGGATGTGTTATGTTAGGGAATTTAGCCTGATTTCGTTACAATAAAGAGTATTACCTTTCTTTTTCTGTTGAGCATTTTTCAAAGCAAGGAAGAAATATGATTAGATTTGGTTTTAGAAATACCATAATAGCAGTGTTAATGGTAGATTAGAGATGGAAAAGATGGTGAAGAAACTCCTGCAATAATCTATGGCAGAGATGGTAAGGGCCTGATCTCAGGTGGTGATGACAGGAGAGAGATAAGCTTAGACCTCAGAGATACTTCAGATAGAACATCCAGGACTCAGAACCACTTGACAGGTGGAAAAGATGAAAGAGTTGAGGCTAATTCCATTGTGTTCAGCATGGATACCTGACATAATGGAGATTCCCATGGCCAGGTAACTTTGAGACAAAAAAAATGACAGAATTGTAGGTAAATCCTAGAACTCTGGTCATGTTTTAAAAATGGACCCTTTGTGCTGCTATCTGAATCATGCTGATACTAGATTCTATCTCACTGGGTTTGCACGCTCCTCAAAGCTCAGTAAAATGTAAATATAGGACATGTTATGTTGAATATTTTTCAGTTACCAAATTTATTGAACTATGGGTGCCACTATGTTAAGTCTAAATCTAACATGATTGCTGACTTTTAAATTTCTTCCTCCGCTGATTGCTTTGGGTCTGGGTTTTTCAAAAGAATGAAAGCGTTCTGTTGGGGAAACAAAAGCTGTTTAGAACTGAAATCAGAGTGGTTGCACCTCTCCTTTTTGAATTGTGATGTATTATTCCCCAAGGTAATCTCTTGAATGAATCTTTTCCCTTTGTTGTGTAAGAGCCTTCAAAAGCAGTGAAGAACATTAATTTTTTGACTTGATTTTGTTACTTTGCCAGGAATAGCACAGGGGTCCCTTTAGTGAGTGAGACTAAGGGCACTAAAATGGTTGGAAATCACTGAAAACAGTAGCAGGTTTATTTGAACAAAATCGGCAGGGTGGTGTAATATACATTTTTAAAAATGCATTTTCATTAAAATTTAAAAAATGAGCTTCCAAACAAACTCCGGAAAGGGCTCCAAACACAGCCTTACAAACCCAAAATGAAATCAATAAAAAGAAACCAGCCAAGCAGCAAGTTGAGAAAACACCAATTAGAGATTTTAACAAACAGAGAAGCTCACTGTGGGGTACAGTTTTTAAGTCAGACAAGAGAAATTTGGGCTTTTTTCTCCACCTCAGCACTGCTCCACTGTGCTCTCCCTGGAACTGAAATTGATGGGATTCAGAATGCTCCCCAGGAAGGCACCACAAACAAGCAGGCGCTTTCAGCATTATATCTGAGCAGATGAAAGCAAATATTATTCTGATAGCTTTTCATTTTGCCCTCCAAGGAGCTTTGCATTATTATCCATGACTAGGGATTTTAATAGCCAAAGTACCACAAATTTGTGAAACACTCAATTTCTGCCTGGTTTTGGAGTACAGCTTCTACCCATGGAAGCTAACTCAGGTCTCTGTAGCCAAGGAATTTTCTGAAGCAAATCGTACTCTGCTAGTGTGTCTCCCTAGATAACCTTACACTAAACTGGCAGGTAGGTGAGGTTCACCTCAGCCCCATCGCCCAGCCCAGCTATCACACACTCCTGAATTTAGTCCTGTGCCTGGCAGTACTCACTCTTCTGCTTTCCTCTGGTTGGCTCTCCTCAAAGTTTATATGTCCATCTCATATTAAAACTGCCCTGCCTTAGCATGGAGGGACCTGGAGAGTATCATGCTAAGCGAAATAAGTCAGTCAGAGAAAGACAAGTATCACATGATCGCACTCATATGTGGAATCTGAGTAACAAAACAAACTGATGAACGGAGTGGATCTAGAGACATGGAAGCATGGAACAGAGTGCGGAATCTCAGAGGGAAGGCGGGGGAGGGTAAGTGAGTGGGATGTAATCAACCAAAAAACTGTTATGCATATATGCATAACCTATGGACACAGACAATGGGTGCTGAAGGCTGGGGTGGGAAGGCCAGGGGGATGGGCTGGAGAGAGTCAATGGAGGAGAGAGAGGGGCATTGTAATATTTTTAACAATAAAGAATTATTTAAACAAAACAAAAAAAACCTGCCCTGTCTTGTTCTTAGGCCCTCAGGAATAAGCTCTGTGCTTCTTCTAGGTGAGACAATAGTGACTATCGTGGAAAACCACCTGCCAGTGCCCAGGAGTCCAGTGCTTTTGTTTCATCAACTCCACTTAACAAAAAGGCACTCACAAACTCTGAGTAATTATAAAGCAATATTCATGTGTGGATCATTTTGATTATTGCTACTTGTTAGTATATATATATATATATATATATATATATATATATATATATACACACACACACACACACATATATATATATGCATGTTTATGTATGCAAACACATATGCATGTTTATGTATGCAAACACATATGTGCATGTGTATGTATATACACACAAATATATATGTACACACATATATTTTTCCACAAACCCTAAGGCTATTTTGTCTGAGGATGTAGTTTTAGGTTCCCATACAATGAATACTTATTTATTAAAGAAATATCTTCAGTATTAATTGTGTTTCCTTTAAGCAACGAGTTTTAAGTCAGAGCTCATAATCCTTGGTGAGTATAGATGATAGATATGTTTGTATTGTACAAGGCCCACGGATCTAAGAATGAAATTTCTGAAACATATTTTAAATCCCTCCACTTTCATCGCCCCCACTGGCCCCAGCCTCACTGCCAAGCTGCCATCTTTTCTCTCCTAATCATTTTCCTTATTTCCACCCTTGTCTCCATCTGTCTGTTCTTAACACTGCACAGTTATCTTTAAGTAACCCACATCACATTCCTCAGACTTTCCATTGACTCCTCATCTCCACTTAAAAACCCAAGTCTTTCAATTGCCTACCAAGCTCCAAATGACCTTGTTTCTTCATCTCTTGGTCCTACCATCCAGCTACTCTCCCTTAGCATACTCTGCTCCATCAGTATTGAGCCCTTTTTGACCCTATTCCACCTAAAGCCGTCCCTCTTCCTGGGATGTCCTCTCCTTAGATATCTTTTTTGTTAACTACCACCCCCCCAAAAAAAACCTTCAAGTCTTTGCTTAGTAAGAATTACTCTGACCATCCTACTTAATACTGAAACACACCCCCTCCTCACCCCTGCAAACATCATACCCATCTCCTGGCTTGCATAACTGTTCATTCTTACTTTCTTCCTATAGGATTTGTCTCCTCGCATACAATCTAATTTAATTATTTCTTGTTTTTATTTTCATTCTCTATCTCCTTTGCCAAAATATAAATTCTCTGAGGATGGGAATCTTTGTCTAACTTTGCTTGTCAATCCCTAAATAGAAGCTTATACATAATAGAAAATTAATAAATATTTGCTGAAAGAACGAACACTGTCCAATTATATAGAAAATCATGGATCGTATTTTTTATTTAAATAAATGATGTGCATGTATATGTACACATACTAATACCATTTTAATTATCAGTTTCTTATTTGAGCATGTGAAGAAATGGATTAGTATTTTTTGGTGAAATATGGTTAAAAATGTTAGTATGTTTAAAAAAGGAAGGTTTTGATTGATTGTATGTTTGATTTAGTGATCAACATTTGCAAGCACCTGTTGTGTATTTGAAGTATGACGTTGAACAAATCATGTATTAGAAATATCTATATTGGGTGGAGGAGACTGACTTGGTGCACCGGATGTTCAAGGTCACTCTGAGCATGGGAATCCTAATCAGGGTGTTCAAGGCTAATGTACTATTCTCAGGTGCAAAAGCAAGGATGCAGACACTGCACAGGTAGGCCCTTCTATAACCCAAAGACTAAGGTCACTATTTTGGCAAGAAGCCTCTTTTGTCTAAGTTAGTATAAAATATGTTACTGACTAGCCAGTGAGAGGCTACTGTTATGTGAGGCTGCTTGGTATGGCTCCTGCGTTTGCTATTGTGTTTTGCAGTGGCTGCTATGTTAGCAGTGGCTATTGTGTGAGGCTCTTTTAAAGAACTGCTTTGTCTGACAGCTTCTTACTAGCAATGGCTACTTAGACTGCAATAAAAACTCTCTTATATGCTCACAACTTCTCATGTCTTCTCCATCTTCTAATGTCCAGTGTCCAAGGAGGTCCAGTCCCTGGCAGAGGAACTCAGACTCAACACACTTGGAAACAAAAAATACAATAAGTGAGTAGTAGAATCATGCACAAGGAGCAGCAGTGACAAGAAAGAGAGTAATTTAACAAAAAGGTATACATTGCTGAGGTTAGAACACAATCAAGTACCTTTAACATAACTCTTTAGAGCAGGAAACATATGTGAGGTCCTGAGCTTTTATTTGTCTATTTTATCCCATAAAGAAAACCTGAATACAGGGCTCTTTCTTCACTCCGTTTTTTGTGTTCCAGCTTTATTTAGGCCAGGCTGTGGACAGAAGTATGTCAACAGCTGGGGCTAACACACATGTCAGGGCAGGGTACCACTAGAGAAGGGGAAGGGGAAGGGGAAGGGAAAGGGGAAGGAAGAGCTCATGTGATGCCATATTTAGACTTCACAGTGTACACAGTAGACACCACCATTGACTAGGACATGGTGATCTTCCCATAATCCAGAGTAAAACACAGAGGGAGAGTCCATCATTAGAGAGTAAATGCTCATTCTTGCTCTGGGATAAGAGAGCACTAGCCCACTGCTCACAGGATGGAGAAAATCAAAACAACCAAGAATATCATCTAAATACCAATGTGAAAAAAAAGATAAGCATAAAGTGTGTCTATTTATTTAGTCAGTTCTAGGTCAAGTTTTGTGCTTGAGTTAAGTTTCTATGGAAATTCTTACTCCATTGCCATTATGAAGAGACAACTCTGTTTCAACAGGCTTTGGATTCTGGTCCAGGCTCCAGCCTGTTTCAAAATCCAAACAGAATCCTAAAATCTGTTCCTGCCTCTATCAGAACTTGCTGTTTTTTCTTTCCTCCTGCCACCGCACAGTTGGATGGACACCAAGTATAAAAAATTTCAGCCTCAAAAGAACATTTTAAGAAAGTTATGAGCCAGATTCAATTACTTGTATAATAAGCATTATCTCTGAAAAAATATTGTTGTAATATACCTTTGAATGCAACTTAAAATAGCTACAAATTTAAGCTCCAGATACAGATGGACTTGGGTTGGAATGCCAGGTTTGCAACTTATTAGCTCTTTCACTTTGTGCCTTAGTTTTCTTATTTGTAAAATGGGAATAATTAAAATGACACCATAGAGGTACTGCAAAAGCCTAATAAGACAAAGTATATACTGTGCTGAGCATGGTGCCTGATTCCTAACTGAGGCCTGACAGGTCAGTTGTAATAGCTGTCATATTGATTATAATTTTTAATCACCAACACTTGGTGTATAAGTTTTGGGAGTTTTCCATAAACTGTTATATAAACATTCTTTTAATTTTCCATGTGCAAAATGAGTCCAGTGGCTACCATTTTCTCTACTGCCTGATTATCCTCTCTCCCTAGAGGGGAGAACAGTAGATAAAAATGACAATGACATTTATTTTAGCAAGAGTTTCCTTCATAAAAGAATGAGTGAAGTGTTGGTAAATTTTAACCTTGCAGTGAGAATGCTGTCAGCAGAAGCTGATTTTGAAAAGTAAAATTTTAATCTTTTTGTTGTTGTTGTTGTTGTTAATCCTTACCCAAGGATATTTTTTTCACTGATTTTTTTTAGAGACAGTGGAAGGGAGGGAGGGGGAGAGAGAGAAACATCGATATGAGAGAGACACTGTTTGGTTGCCTCCCACATGCACCTCTATCAGACCAGGAATCCCCTGCAACCCAGATACATGCTCTTGACCGGGAATCAAACCCAAGACCCCTCAGTGTGTGGGCCGATGCTCTAACCACTTACCTTTTAAAAGGTAAATCACTTAAGATTCTTTATGCCACAATATATAGCATAGGCAGTACATAGATTTAGGAATAGCAGTTTTATTTACTAATTACAGAATCCATTCATTTGGTACACTATGCACCCCCTTCCTTTCCATCCTTCTTCCCCCCTCATTAATAGATTTAGAACTGACAGTGCTTTCACTTCTAAGTATAAAGAATAATTTTCTTCTGAACATAGAGACAACTATGAAATCGAAGTTTAAAACATAGACCTCTTCTAACAGCAATTCAGATTTCCATTAAACCTCCTCCCACCCTCTCAAATTAAAGTTTGAAAGGCAGAGCTCAGAAATAATCTGACAGGCACTAGTGCTTCGTTCATTTCCAGCAAGGAAGCACCAATTTGATTCCTACCATAACAATTTTTGCTGTTGCCAGTGCATCAAATTTTTTTTAACACAGCTTCTCAAGTGATAGAAATCATCCCGTCACTTTGTTTCATAAAATTGACACCCTGGGGAAATGCAAAATAGAGTAAGAACTTGAGTGAAGCTGCTCCTGCAACCCCTGCTAGGTATTCCTGAAATTCTCTCCTCCTCTTCCACGAATGTCACCAGGTCCCAATTGCTTGCTGTTCTTTTCTCCTTGCTCTGCTCATGTGCTACCTCATCCATTGGCTTTCCTCAGCGCAGGAGCTGGTGTTTGTAAAAGCACAGGAGCTGGTGTTAGTAAAAGCATTACTCATAGGTAGGGACTCTACCGCTGGCTAATTTGAATGCAGTGACAGAAAAAAAAAAGGGACTTGATGAAGTTATTTCACACACAGAGCAATAAGCATATGGAATATATTACTACAGAAGATGATTCAAAGAGTTTAAGAAACACCTGGATTTGTTTCTGGAGGCGGTAGGTTAGAGAGGAGAGTGAGAAGAAGCAGGAGGGCGAAACGAAAGCACCCTCCCCGAGCCAAGTGTTAAGGCTCTAACTTCTTATTGAAATGGCACCTCTTGCATTTAGCAGGAGCACCAGCTATTACACAGTCTATTTTAAGGGAAAGGTTTCTCAAATACCCTGACTAAACGGGGCTGGCCTCTGGCTTTGAGGAAAGGACGTGAAGGATGGAAAGAGGGGAAGAATATCTGGATATCTAGGAACCAAACTTCAGCAATTGGTTTAAGATCTGGTCCAGGCCTCCCACATTTCCACATCTGTGACCTCCCCTCTCTCCACGCACATTCTGACCTTTCCGAAACAGCCTTGCTCCTCCCAATCTGTAATTATGTTGCTGTCTCCTCTCCCAGCTCTTCCCCTCCTTCAGTTCATCAGTGATGTCTCAGTTAATTGTCACCCCTCCCTCTGTGTTCCCATAGCACATGCAAAATATCTTTATGTTCAGTTTATTAACATTTATCTCCTCCACACTTCACAAAAATGTCTGGCTCATTGAAGATGTTTGATATTTTCAAATTTTATTTGCCTCACTTTGTTTCAGAGGATTTAAAATGCTTGATAAAAATAATAGCTAACATCATTGAGCCTTTGACATGTGTCAGGCACTGTTTCAAGTGCTTCACATGTTTTAGCTCCTGCAACCCTCATAACAGTGCTGTGGATGAGTGAGTTTGTACTAATATTATCCCTATTTTGCAAGTGAAGAAATAGAGGAGCAGCGATGTTAACTAATTTGCTCAAAGTCAGCTTATGAAGAGCAAATATGAGATCAGGTTTAGCCAGCTGGTTCAGAGCTAGTACTCAGCCATTATTCTGATTATTGGAATGCCTAACATAGAAAGGAAACAAAAATAGGGAAAGGTGATGAGAAATAAATAGTTTAGGTCATAAAACGGAGTTCTTAATTAAGCTAATTAAAAATTCATATACTAAAACCCAGCACGCATTATATAGATTTTAGCAGCCAACTCAAAAAGGTTAACTTGATCAATTAATCACTAAACAAAAGCAAATCAAATACTCAGGAGAATATTCCTGATATTAAAACCTGAAGTACATTTTTATGGGGTTCTTCTTCTAGGATGATGGTATATTAAATCATTCCTTCGTTCACCTTCTACATTTACACTTATCCAGTAGCAGATCTAGGTGTTCAAACAAAAAGACTGATCACAGGACAAACATTTTGTAAACTTGTATATGACTGTCCAAAATGATGTGCACTGATTTTACATATGGACAACACTCAGTCAACAAATATACATATGTTGAGCCTCCACTTAGTGTCACATGCTGTTCTAGGCCCCAAAGAGTCAACACTGTACTGAAGGACCAAAATCTTTGCCCTCATGGAGATTAAATTCTAGATGAAAAGACACATGACAAACAGACAATATCAGATGGTCTTAAGACCTAAGAAGTAAAGTGAAGTAGATTAAGAGATCAATGAATAGCTAGGGGAGGGGAGGGGGAGTTTTCTTTTAGATAATAGGGTCAGGAAACACCTCTGAAGTAGTATATAAACTACACCTGAATAAAGAAACACAGAGACAGTTTTCTGTTTTATCATTAATTTTTCTAATTGAAAAATCAAATGAAATTTTATCATTTCAGGCCAATAAAATCAAGTGTTCTTTATGATTTCTTTTCCTGTAAGTCTCCCTTTCTCCCTGAGATGTTCTTTTATTTGCATTAAATGCAAATTTTATTTGGAAGTTTGATGAAAAGCAAATGAAGAACACGAATGGGATAAATTTCATGCCTTCCAATTTAGCAATAATGTGATTTAGTTTAATAAAAGTCCAAAATCCTACACTGGAACCATCAAAAAGAAGACAATTAGAAAAAGACACCTTAGAGCTGAATCATATGATACCTATTTCATTAAAAAAAGTATGTTAATAAACTAGTTCAACTTTGAGAAATTCAATATTTTGATTCTATGGTACAGATTATTATGTTCAACTCATGAAAATATGTAAGCCAATGTCACCCTAATAAATGTAATTTTATATACATATAGGGATATAGGGATTCTGGGCGTGTGTGTTTGTCATGCCCATCAGTTTTGCTAATTTCACACTTGAGTATGGAAAAGAAGTTTGACCAATGGACAAAAGCTAAAACAATATTGTTACCAATGCATGTTTTTGCAACATGCAGTCTATTTAAATCTCCTTTTCAGAAGCTTCACTCATTCTTTTTAAAATGTCCTCCCACCATGTACTTTGTGGAGCAATCAGCTACCTGTTCAATCTGAACAGAAAATTGCAAACTTAATGCTCTGTAGTGAAAGGAAACAAAAGGCATAGTCATTTATTTTCTTCTTCACAATGATAATACCCTAGGAGATTATATCAGTGGATGGATCAGTGTCTTAAGTATTAAAATGCTCTGAGATTAACAATACAAAAAAAAGTGGGAAAGCCTCCAAAACTGATAACCTGGACTAAGACTAGAGAGACTAAGTGGATGCTTAGTTCTCTGCTAGCTTTTTTGCAAAGTTAGTGCATGTGCTTAATCTAGCATTCAAGCAGCTACGATGTTTATGTATGAATGGGAGAGTGAGGCAAAGTAGGTGCTGGAATCATATGATGTCACATAGACTTCAGCATAGCAAAGAGACCAGAGCTTTGTGAGTGTCGTTGCTTATGTACTATCGAGTGCTTTTCTTATTTATAAAGCTGGAGCATACATTCTATTACTCTTATTCTTAGATTTTCAGACAGCCATAATTTCTGGTCTTTTGTTTGAAATGAAGGCCTGCCTGGAAAAATTGAGGGTGCTGCCAAGCTGACTAAAAGACATTTTTTTTGTAGCACACTATATTCGTTATTCCACTACCCCTCCTACAGCCCCAACTCTTGGGTATAGGGGAGGGGACACAAGATTTGAGAAAGATGTAAATTATGAAATTGAATGCACATTAAAGCAACTATGGAAAGAATCTTGACAAATGCTCTCTTAGCCAGAAAAACACTGATGTGTACTAGTGTGTGGTAATGCGCATCTAAGGATACCTCAAAGACTATGTGCCCAGAGTGAAATTATTTGTGAAATTCAAGTTTTATTGGATTCCTTTTGGAGGAGGAAACAAAAGTTAAAATTCAGGTTACATATCTAGAAGACTAAAGTAGGCAATCAAATTTAAACTTCTACATCAGATTTATTTGACATGATTTCAAAATAAACTAAGTTTAGTAAACCTGTTGGCAAAGAAGTATAATTTGTCAAGCGATTAACAGAGACACAATCTGTAATTACGAATTGCTGAAAGCTGGCCACTAATGAGAGAATGACTCACATTTTGGGGTGTAGGGAGGAGGGGTCTCTCAGAAACCGTAATTTGATTTACAAAACTCTAAATAGCTAATGGCAGGTAACTCTTGCCAACTAACCAGCCAACTCTTGCAAGCTCATTAACAGAACTCCATGGTCTCACTGAAGGATAAACCATATGGAGGTGTCACTAAAAGCTGGAGATGAGAGACTGTAATTCATGTTCAGTCTTCTGTAAGTCGGTCGTATGGGCATTGATTTGAGCCTTTGTTTATCTGAAATGATCTGTTCTTAAGAAAGAAGAGAAAATAAATTTTTAGGAGTTGCTGGTTCACAACCTCCCTGCCTTCCATCACCTTATACTGGAGTGTTCAACTAATTGTTAAAGTTCTTTATTCTGCTCTCGTTTCTCATCTGTGTCATATTTTAGTTCTAGCAAAACAATTGAATAATAGCATCACACAAGTGCCTAATTTACTATTTGCTTGAGCACAGATCTTTGTGGGTTGTTGAGTTGCTCTTCTATGATTTGCCTAGTGATTGTAAACACGTGGCTATAAGATCACTTTTAACTTTGCATGCTCATGAGCTTTGTGGATGCTTGAGGAAACATGATGAGTGACAGCACACCTTCATAAAGCATCATTTTGTAAGAGGCTCTGTTTACCTAGTTACTCTATCCAGAGTAACATACTAGTGTGTGTATAGACACTTCAGTTTTCAATTGATATCCATCTGGTCCAGGAAGCTCTAAAAAAATTACCAGATTGACACATGAGCATAGTTTTAAAAATAGTACTAAAGGCTATTTAATGATAAGCAAATCTTCTGGTCTATTTTTCTATATTTTCTCAGTCCTATTCCCCAGAAACAGTTTTAACCACCTAGGTGTCAAATCTTTTAGTGCTCTAAATAATAAGCTTTAATGACCAGTTTTTGATTTATTAAATTGACAGATTAGCTAGCTAGTGTTTCTGGACATGATAGATGAAAATTTAACTCACTTATATCTCCCTTTCCTCTCACTCTCTTTGAATTTCTATTTTAAATTTCTTTAACTTTTTAAAATTGTTAAATTATGATCAAACATTTATTTCTTTATTAAATGCAATATGTGTAAATATATAGTACATATATCTTATTTATATAATATTAAATATTTCATCAATTTTAAATTGTAATTATTACCTCCTCATTTTGAAAAGGGGAATATTTGCATACTATTTCCCCCACTTTTCTTTCCTCTTCCATCTCTAACATTTTATCAGCTTTACTCTTACATTTCCATCACCAAAATTGATGACATTTACATTCTATTTTGATAGAATTAAGATTACTTTTGCCAATAGCATATTAATCATATGCTTTTGAAATATTGTTTACCTGTGGTTTTGTTGCATTTTCTTTCTTATGGGTTTGATGATATGGCTTTACTATTAAAAATAGAAAGTTTCTAGAGTCACGTTTGATGTCTTTTCTTTTTTTACATTATTCAAATTCAAGCAAATCTTTAGTTTGCTCCATATTTGGACTATGAGTTTTTTATTCTGGTTTCTGTATTTTCCCAGAGTTTCTAATTGAATATGTCTAATACAATCAAACTCCATAATAATTTATCCACTTATCATTGCTTTTAAAGTGATTATTCTTGAACTCCATCTGATATCCTTACAGCACATGGATTGTTTTCCAGACAGAGGTCAATTCCATTCTTTCTTGTATCCAGTGTTTTCTGCTTTGTTGGTTTCTTTTTCAAATGAATACATACAATTGAATTTTGAAGTTATTATAAATCTGAAAATGGTTTAATTTTGCTTTCATATTGGTTGCCAGTTTGCTTGGATAAAACGCCTAAGATTAAAGACAACTTTCTCTAAACTTCAAAGGTTTTGATGTCTATTAGCAGGTGCCCATGAGAAGCTATATAATAGCCTAAAATCATTAAATTTTTTGTAGGTAATATGAAACCCTCCCAACCTCTTATTTTGAGTTTAATTGTTTCTCTTTTTCTTCAGTTTTCTAGACTTTAATATTAATGTCTTGGTATAAATGGTTTTTGTTCATTTCTTATTTAGATGTGTGTACATGTGAGTGCCCATCATTGCTTTGGCTAGACCTAGGAAGAGTTCCCTGAATAGTTGATGGCTGGCTTATCTTTGTCCTTTCCTCACTTTAGTAAACATGCCATTAGTGTTTTGACCATTCACCACAATTTTAACTGTTGTATTTAGATAGATATGTATTTTCATACTTTAGCTAATTGCTCTTTTTAAAAAAATTATGACCGAATTCCAAATTCCTTTTTTGGACTAAGGATTAAGGTTATCCTATTACAACTTTTTTGCTATGTTGAAAAATACTATTAATATGTTTTCTAGTATTTAATTGTAGTTGTAAACTAATACTTTCTAGTAATAACATAATTATTAAATAGCATTGGGCTCAATTTTATATTACTTTGTTATTTCTATATATTCATGGATAATTTGAGAAGGTAGTTTTCTTTGTGTTAGTACTGACTTTAATATAGTAATATACTAGCTTCAGTTTATATAAAAATATTTGCAAATGTCCTGTGTTTTGAAACATTTTATAGACAAGTATGGCAATTATCTCATCTTTGAAAATGAGAAGCATGAAGTATTCACCTATAAAATTATTTATGTCTGTTCCTTTTAAAAAAGAACAATATTTTCAACACATTTGATAGGTTCTATCGTTATTGATTTCTTCAGATTCATTCATAAATTTTAGTATGTTATCTTCTTTAGATGATTTTCTATTTCATCTATGTACTCAAATTTATCATCAAAGTTTTACTTACCATGTTATCATCTCTGTGGCTGAAATTATATTATTGCATTAAAAAACTTTATTGTTGAGAGTATTACAGATGTTCCTCTTTCCCCCTTCCACCTGGTTCCTGCCCCACCCCAGGCCTTCATGACCCTATTGTCTGTGTCCACAGGTAATGCATTGTTAATCGCTTCCGGCCCCCATCTTCCCTCTTTCCCTCTGAGATTCATCAGTCTGCTCCATGTTTCCATGTCACTGGTTCTAATTTCTTCATCAGTTTATTTTGTTCATTAGATGCCTTGTTCATTTATTTTGATTTTTAGATTCAATTGTTGATAGATATATATTTATTACCTTTTTATTGTTCATATTTTTTAACTTCTTCTTCTTCCTCTTCCTCTTCCTCTTCCCCCCTCCCCCTCTTCCTCCCCCTCCTCCTCCTCCTTCCCCTCCTCCTCTTCCTCCTCCTCCTACAAAATCTTCTTCTTCCTCCTCCTCTTTCTTCTTAAAGAATGCTCTTCAAAACTTCATGTAATACTAGTTTGGTGGTGATGAACTCCTTTAGCTTTTACTTGTTTGTGAAGCTCTTTATCTGACCTTCAATTGTAAATGATAGCTTTGCAATTCATAAATGAATGGAAAATATTCATTACTTTGAATATTTTTGCCACTCCCTTCTGGCCTGCGAAGTTTCTGTTGAGAAATTACTGACAGTTATCTGTGCTCTCCCTTGTACGTAACTAACTGTTTTTCTCTTGCTGCTTTTAGGATTCTCTCTTTGTCTTTAACCCTTGACATTTTAATTTTGATGTGGGCCTTGGTGTGGGCCTCTTTGGGTTCCTTTTGTTTGGGACTCTCTGTGCTTCCTGGACTTGTTAGTCTGTTTTTGTTTTGTTTTGTTTTGTTTTTCACCAGGTAGGGGAAATTTTTTGTCATCATTTCTTCAAATAGGTTTTCAATATCTTGCTCTCTCTCTTCTCCTTCTGCCACCCCCATAATGCATATGTTGGTACACTTGAAGTTGTCCCAGAGTTTCTTTACTACTATCTTCATAATTTTGGATTTCTTTTTCTTTTTGCTATTCTTATTGGGGGTTTTATGCTTCCTTATATTCCAAATTGTTGATTTGATTCTTGGAAACCTCTACTCTACTGTTGAATCCCTGCAAATTATTATTTATTTCAGTTAGTGTATGCTTAATTTATGACTGGTCCTTTTTCATGTCTTTGAAATTCTCACAGAGATCCTTAAAAATCTCATTAAGTTCCTTGAGCAACCTTATAACCATTGTTTTGAACTCTGTATCCAGTAGTTTGCTTACTTCCGTTTCATTTAGTTATTTTTCTGGAGATTTTTTTCTGTTCTTTTATTTGTGACATGGTTCTTTGTTTCTGAATTTTTGCTGCTTCCCTGTGTTTGTTTCTATTATGTAGAACTGCCATGTCTCCTGAAATTGGTAAAGTGGCCTTGTGCAGTAGATGTCCTGTAGGGCCCAGTGGCTTAGCCTCCCTCATCACCTGATCTGGGCACTCTAGGTGTGCCCCTATGTAGGCTGTGTGTACAGTCTTGTTGTAGTTGAGCTTTGATTGCATTTGGTATCACTGGGAAGAATTGACCCCCAGGCCAATTGGTTGTGAGGACCAGCTTCAACTACAGTGTAAGAGCTACTGTGCAGGAGACACCTGTAAGGAGCAGGACTTGCTTCAGTGGGGCTTTGGTGCTCACTGAGTCTATCCACATGTCCCTTGTGGATGTGTAGACTTGTAATCTGGTATGGTCTGAAGCTGTCCACTTGGTGCACTGCCTCTGGGACCTCCTGGGAGGTTCAAAGTCAGCCCCTGCCTGGGACCACCTGGCAGGAACTACAGTGATCTGCAAATGGCTGCTAATTTTATTGGGCTTGGCAGTGCCCAGGCAAGGTCAAGCTGTGAAGCAAGGCAAGCTGTTGCTAGTGTTGATTATTGGGTTTCTTCTTGATAGGTATGGGGCATGCTGATGCCAGCTGTGTTTGTTTGAGAGATTTTAGGAAAGTCTGAAGCCTGATCCTGGAGGAGCTATTAAAATGCAAAAACTGCCACAAACAGTGGGGTAAGGCTGCAAATTGAATGGGGGGGGGGGGGGCATGGTCTCAGAGAATCACCAGGATGGAGAAAACAGTATGAGTAAGGGTGATGGAAACTCATATATATATATATATATATATATATATATATATATATATATAAAAATATATATATATATATATATATATATATATATATATATATATATGTATATATGGCTGCCCAGTCTGCTCTGCAACAGGGGAGGTCTCAGAAGGAGCAGGACCATGTAAATTCATATGCTGGCCCTTTAAGAGGAACTGCCTGGGACTCCAGCAGCCTTCATGTCACTAAGCCACAATCACTGCTGGTTTTTACAGCCCAAAGTTATGGGGACTTCTCTTTCCATTTCTGGAACACTTAGCTGGGAGTCTGGTGTGGGGCTGAGACCCCTCGCTTCTCATGGAAGCCTCCCAAGTGGAGATATCCCTCCCAAATAATAATAATAATAATAAAAAAAGCCACACATGGGTGTCAGACCAGCCAGATCCAAGCCTCTACACCTTCTACCAATCTTGATGTGTTTATTTCTTTACTTCTCTAGTTGTAGGACTTCCATTAGCCAGATTTTAGGTAGTTCTGAATGATGCTTTTCTGTAATTTTGTTGTTATTTTGATGTGATTGTGGGTGGCAGCAAGTATCAGTGTTTATCTATGCTTCCATTTTGGTTCTCCTATATTGCATTTTTAAAATTTGTTTTCTCTTTAAACTTTATTGCTTTGCTTAACTAAAGTTGTTCTATTTAGTTAAATACCAATTCTTAAATATATTTTATCAATTCTGTTTTTTGTTTATTATTTGTTTTTGTCTTTATTAATTTTTTTCTTAATATTTCTATTAACATGTTTTGATTATCTAAAATCTTGATATAAAATTTTTAGTTATTTATATTATATTTTGGTCTAATGATAAAAGAATTTAAGTCTGTGAATTAGTTTCTGCTTATAGCTTTAGTTGTATTTAATTATCTATGATGTATATTTTCCTTATTGCCCCATATTTTTTAAATACTCAGTTTGCCTTTTAATTTGTCATTTGATTCAAGGATTAGAATATTTGTTGATTTCCAAGTTGCACTTACTTTAATTAAATATTTTTTATTACTTTGAAATTTATTTCTTTCTGGTTATTTAAAATGTGAGCATTTATTATCTCTCTTTTATTGTATTAAAATTGTCTGTGGCTTAATATATGATTATTTTCATTAATAACTATGACTGCATGAAAAAGATGTATTTTTATCTGTTATAGTAAATTTTATATATTTATATATCTTGTTATATTCTATGTAATATGCCTAATTTATCTGAGATATACACATGTGCATACTTATGATGTCTTCTAAAATTATCTTCCCACATCTTGATACACTGTAAAAATATTTTTGATATTTGATTTGGAATGCAAATATTAAAGCAGTTATATATCAGTTATAGAATATTCCTTTTTAAAACTTCATTGTCCATGTAATATTTTTCTTAATTACTTTTTCCTAATATCAATACAACTTCACCTTATTTCTTTGTGGTTTTTATGATCTTAAATATTTTTGTTCATCAATAAGTTTCATTTACTGTATTATTTATTTAAGCTGTAGATTATACAACACATAGTTAGAATTTATCTTCTAATCTAAGAGTTTCAGCCATTTTATGGAGGGTGTTAATTTACATTTATTGACATATTGCCATAATTGACATATTTGTTCCAAACTGTCATCTTATTCTTACATTTTCTTGAAGATTTCATTGTTATTTCCTTCGTTTTCTGTCAATCTATTTATGCATTCATTTATTCATTCAATAAATATTTATTGATTCCTTACAACATAAGAAGAAATTTGTTGATGAAGCAACTTCTTGCCAATGGAGGGCATATGAAGCACCTGCTTTGGCAGAGGGATTTGTAATGGGAAGTTTCTTGAGGAGGTAACACCTAAGTTAAGTACCTCAGGGATGAGTAAAAGTCTGAGGACAGAGGACATAAGAAGTTTGGGATTTCATAGTGAGAAAAGCATGTTCAAAGGCCCAGGGGAATTAAATTTTGGAGAATTAAAATAAATCAGAATTCAAGACATAGGCAACTGGGAATGGTACAGAAGCTGAGTAATTTTGTATTTAGATCTATTTATGTTCAAGGGTGTGTTTGCATGTATATGTGGATATTATTTACCCAGAAGAATGTGAGGGAGAGGAAAAGATTAGAGCCTAGGAGAAGATACCAAAATTGAGTAGAGAGAAAACAAATTAAAAGTGGTCAAAGAAGATTGCTTAGGATGACACCATACCAGAAGTGTGGTCTCATAGATGTCATCATAATCGTGTTTCACAAAAGATGGAGGGATCAGAAGTTTAGTGTTCCTACATGGAATGTGTCTTATTTGATAGACAACTACAACTTAATCTACATATATAGCTTTCTATTTGCCTTGACCTCCATACAAGTTACAAAGTATGGCTGCATCAGTCTTGTTTCCAGACACTATGACCACCCACAAATCCTGCTATGGCTATGTCAGACAGAAGTCCTACCACACTGGAGGTTTTTCCCCAGTTCTGCTCTGTGAGAACCCTGAGACCACTCTGTGGGATGCTTTGAATATTTTAGTATGGAGTTGTGATAGGTATAATTTTTAGCACTGCTCAGTCTATTGATGGCCTGTCCTTTGCCTCAGCCCTCACTTTTCTTATTAGAGGTCACTTTAAGTTTTTTGCCCAAGTTGTATCTTAACTGATACTATGCTGCTTTCTTAAGAGATAAATTGAGGGTTAGTCTCATCTCTTCCTTTAGACTCTAAAGTTTAGAGTATCTTGCTGTACTAGAAGAAATTTATCAGAATTTTTGGTGCATGGGTCACATTCTACCTGTTTCCAATAATGGAACACGTTTAAAAATTTCATTCCTAGGTCATTTCCATGAAAATCTGAAAAATGTATTATTAGAACTGGCATTGCCATTTTGCCTTCAGGAACTTAGCATTACTTTAAATTATTAAATGCTTTATTTATTTTATTTATTTATTTTTGTTTCCCTCATCAGCCTTTGAGTTTTGTGGGTACAAAATGGTATCTTTTTAGATCTCCAGCTTATTCTTCATAATACACTAGTAAAATACCTTGATGTTTAATATATATTTGTTCAATAAATTAATAAATAAATACATTGAGTAGAATGGCATATGTTTGAAATGATGAATCTTTAGCTATATATTCATCTAATGTTCAATAAATCAATTAAAATGTATAAAGCAACTATATTTGTACATTAGAGTTATCTATATACTATTGTACATTAGAGTTATCCATAGATTTATTTTAATCCATATACTAGCAAAGGAAAATATATCCATGGAATAAAACAAGATGTACATGCTAAGAGTTAAATAAATGCCTTCGTTAGGAAATAAGTGGGAATCTTATATTTAGTTTTAGATTGAATTAATTGAGCAATAAGTTGGTAGGAACCTTTTCAGTTTGAGATATATAGATGTGTCAAGTTACCTATTAATATTCCCATACAGTTTAAAATCTGATTAAAAATATAGTCCTCATAAATTCATTAGTCTTTTACATAGATAACAAGTCACCAACATCCTCATTAATGAGAAACTAATTATGAGAGAAATCATGAAGTGCAGCGAAAAGGGCCATAATTTGAAACTAAATATTCATAGAACCTTCTATTCACCTATCCATCAACCTTTCATTTATCTTTCTATCCATTCAGCAACACACACAATATTTGCTAAATAACAGCCATACACTGTGCTGCTTGTTCACTGGATTTGAATAGATAAAATGCTACATAAGAGTGATGTGCCATGAGCAATATTACTTAATATCCTCAGCTACAAAATTATCATTCTGTATTGTAAGGCAAAGAGATAATATTAAAGCATAGTGACTAATACTCATAAAGGCTATAAGAATATGTAAACTATTACTAGTTTTAAATAATAACTTTTATTCTATGATTATATAGTGCAATCTACATTAGAAGCTTTCCAAACTGAAGCAACATTGGTTGACTTTTTAATTTATTTATCTATAAACCCAGTGTTTACAAACCAATAGCACAGAATTTCATGACTAAAGAATTGAAAGTTTATAATTCTGATGATAAATTCACACCAGGAGCCTTAAATATGACTTGTGGGCCATCTGCCTAAGCGTCTATCTTTTTATACAAAAATAAAAATTAAAACAATACTGAGTAAGAATTGTATAAGACAGACATAAGGAGTTTTCTCCTTTTCTGCGTGGACTTCAAGGGAATGGAAGAGTTGTATTTTGTCAGAGAGGGTTTTGTCTTTTACTGCGTCTTTCCCAGTTTTCCACTTTCCCTTTTGCTTGAAATTAAGTTACTGTTGCTTTTTGCTTATAATTTCTAGATTCTTATAGAAGTAATCTGCAAGGACAAATATCCTGATGGAGGCACTATAAACAGTTTCTCAAAAGAAAATAAATAGCTTCTTTCAAGCATATAAATAATTAAAATGAAGCACATATGTTGGAGTATCCAAATAAAGTCTGAGAAATTTTTCATCTTTTAAAAAATTTAATTTTATCCTGAAATATTTAAAAACAAAAAGAAAACTACTGAAAGTTATACAACAGATTTCTATATTAACATTTTGCCATATTTTTTATATTTACTTTAGCTTTTTTTTTAAGGAAATAAAAGGACACCCAGTTTTAGCTCCCTCTCTCCTATTTGTCTTCTTCCCTCTCTTCCAAGAGACAAATACTGTCTTAAAACTGATAAAACTCCAAAACACATTTTTAAAATGTACCTACATGTATTTATAAACCATGTAGCCTAGTGTTTTTGTGTTTAATGTTATTCATAAATGATTTCATTCTGAATTTGATAGTTTGCAATTTTATTTTTTATTTACGTTGTGTTTTTGAGGTGTACCCATGTTACATGTAAAGGTCATTCATCCAAACTTCTAGATTCTACTGTTTAATTAAATGCATGAATCTAGGACAATAAAGTTGTTTCTGTTCCATCACTTGACAAATAAGGTTGCAGTGAACACCATTGAATTTGTCTTTTTTTAAAAAAATATTTTATTGATTTTTTACAGAGAGGAAGAGAGAGGGATAGAGAGTTAGAAACATCGATGATAGAGAAACATCTATCAGCTGCCTCTTGCACAACCCCCACTGGGGATGTGCCCGCAACCAAGGTACATGCCCTTGACCGGAATCGAACCCGGGACCTTTCAGTCCACAGGCCGGCGCTCTATCCACTGAGCCAAACCGGTTTCAGCTGAATTTGTCTTTATGTACATGTGTATGTGAGATTCTCAGAGAAGGCACCTAGCATTGGTTGCTGGGCTATGCTGATTTATCATTTTATTAATATAGAAGAGAGTTCTATTTCCCCATATCCTCCCACTTAATTGTGAATGGTCTTCTGCTACCTGAGTTATCACTTTTTCAAATACTAGTGAAGCTTGGCAATTTTTCATTTTTTATTTTTTGGTATTTTCTATTCTGCCTCTGTGAATTTCCTGATGTCCACTTTCCAATTGTGTTATTCTTTTGAATTTTCAAATTCTCTTTTTGGTTCAGTTACACAGTTGGTCAGTTATATGTCTTAAATAATATAACTCAGCTTGTGGGTATTCCTTTCATTTCTATTATGATGGCCTTTGTTATATCGAAGTTATTTTAATTTTAAGGTAAGACTGTTTTCTTTCATGATTTTTGTTCTGAGGCTATTTTACAAAATCCTTGCCAATTTCAAATTCAAAATAAAATTGTCTATTTTTCTAAAAGTAATGCATTTTTTGCTTTTAAATCCAGATCTTTAATCATCTAGGTTTTTATTTTTAAATAGATATCTATTTCTACATGGATAGCCAATGGATCTGTCACCAGTTATTGACTGATCCTTTCTTTGTCACTGATTTGTAATGCCACTCTGTTTTTGGTATTGTAGTTTTATACTCATCTCTATACATTTCTAGCTTGTCTCTTATTATATTTCCCCTTTGATTTCTTACACTTTGGTCCTCTTTATAAACAGTAACCATTCCCCCATCCCAAAATGCTTCATCATGAAAAATGTCAAACATACCAGAAAGTTGAAAGAATAGTACACTATGTACTCACCAACTAGATTCTACAGTTAAATTTTGCTTTATTTATAATATTGTTTATTTATACATCTATTCATATTTCTATTCATTAATCAATCTCTCAAATTTTTTTGAATCTCAAAGTAAGTTGCACCTCTAAAACTTCAGTATGCATATCATTAGCTAGAGTTCAATACTTATTTACTGTCCTTTTTAAGATAACACTACACATATTGAAATGCAAAAATTGTACTATTATGAGTTTTGACTAATGTATACACCTATAAGCCCAAGTCTCTATCAGTACATAAAATATTATTGTCAGCCCAGAAAATCCTCTCCTGTCCCTTTCAATCTTCCCAGAAATAATCACTATTCTGTTTTTTTTCACGATGGGTTATTTTAGCATTTTTGAGAATTTCATATAAACGGAAACATACAGTATGTACTCTTAGGCAAGACTTAATTTACTCAGCTTGATTTTTTTTTAAATAAACCATCTTGTTTAACATAGCAGTAATTTGTTGATGTTTTTGTTGCTGAATAGTAATACACTGTATGATTATACCACCATTTTTTCATCTTTTCAATTTTTGCTATCATAAATAAAACTGCAATAAGCATTTATCTTCAACTCTCTTTGTGGATACATATTTTCAATTCTTTTGAGTTATACCTAAGAGTGGAGGATTGGATTAATGGGGAGGTATTTATTTAACTTTAGAAGAATCTGTCAAACATTACAAAAATGTTTGTATCATTTTATATACCTATCAAGAAAAAATGAGAATTCTGATGCCCTATATCCCCTTCAATATTTAATACTGTCATTTGTTGTTTTTTTAATTTGTTCCATTCCAGTGGGCATGTAGTGCTATCTCATTATTGTTTTAATAAATATTTTTTGATGGCTACTAGTGTTGGACATTCTTTCACATGCTTATTGGCTATTAGCATATATCCCTTTACAAAGTTTCTGCTCAAATCTTTTGCTTATATTTTAACTGTGTGGTTTGTCTCTTTACTATTGAGTTGTGAATTATTTTTGTGTCCTTTTGTTAGGTATTAATTCTGCAAATATTTCTCCAAGTTGGTGAGTTACCACCTATTAATTTTCATAAATGGTGAATTTTGGAGCAGAATTTTAATTTCAAGACATCTAATGTGTAGTTTCCCAGGACTGCCATAATAAAGTACCACAAACTGGGTGGCTGAAACAATAGGAATTTATTTTTTCACAGTCTGGAGGCTAAAAGTTCAAAATCAAGATGTTGGTAAGTTTGGTTCTTTCTGAGGACTCAGAGGAGCATCTGTTCCACGTCTCTCTTCTAGCTTCTGGAGCCTGGCAGCAACCCTTGGCATTCTCTAGCTTGTAAATGCATCACTGCAAGCTCGGCCTCCCTCCTCACCCGGCATTCTTCCTCGTGGGTGTGGGTTTTCTCATAGTTGTCATCTTATAAGGACACCAGTCACATTGGATTAAGGGCTCATCCTAATTCACCATGACCTCATCTTAATAATTATATCTGCACTGACCTCCCTTCCAAATCAGGTCACATTCTGAGGTAGTAGGGGTTAGGAGATCGACATGTCTATTTTTTAACTTAAATTTTATTTTTTTAATTATAGTTTACATTCAATATTATTTTGTATTAGTTTCAGGTGTTCCGCATAGTGGCCAAAATATCTGATTGCAAACACGTCTTTTTTTCGAAGGACACAATCAACCTATAACATCCTATTTGTCAACTTTTTTCTTTTATGACCATTGCTGTCTGTCTCAGAAAACATCACTTCCCACAAGTTAGGAAGATTTCTCTATTTTCTTCTAGACTCTAGAATCTAGAGGCTTTTCTGGTTTAGCTTTTAGGGTTTAGAATTTACCTCAAGTTAATTTTTGTGTGTTATAAAATAATAATTAAGGTTTTGAGGAGGAATATAGAGGGTAACCTGGTGGGAGCTGGGGGGCGGGGCGGGGGCTAGCAATCTGAATCTGTGCCAGTGACCAGTGTCTTAGTGCACATTCTTGTCAGCCTATAACGAAGTCACTGCCCTTCCTTAGGCAATAGTCTGTTTTCCTGGGTGCTCCCAGTTTGCAGGGGCCACAGGTTGGGAATTTGGCAGCTTGGCCCGAGAGAGGGTTGCTGGCGCCACCCAGGCCAGGCATTTAGATACAATCTAACTTCCTCATTCTAACTGACTCAGGAGGGGCTGTGAAAGCCCGCCACAAAAGCCCAGTAGTTAGGAAACAGATAGGAAACAAAGGAATTCAGGAATATATATATATAAGGAGTAATCTCATTGTATGAGGGTTTAGGTTTTGGATCTTCAAATCCCCTGAGCCAGTAGTGCTGCTTTAAATAAAGGGTTTTCCCTGAATCTCCAGTAATCATTGTGTGTTTTCTGGTTGCCTGGTAAATTTTAACAGTTTATTTTATTCCGTGTGGATATGTAAGTTTTCTAGCACTTGCATTGAAATGACTTTCCTTGTCCTCATTGCATTTCTTTGTCACCTTGGTAAAAAAATCAATTGATTATAGAACTGTAGGCTTATTTTAAAATCCTCTGTTCAGTTTAATTGATCTATTTGTCTATTTCATGCCCATTCCATAATTGCCCATACCACATACATGAGAAACAAGGAAACAGAGCTAATCTCTTTGTCCCTTTCCCTACTCCATCATGGCCTAGAAATTATGTATCTCTTATTACCTACCTCTCCAAACACCTAAATTTTTATATTTAATTCAGCTTTCCTGGTTGCCCTACTTGTGAGAGCTAATTAAAGATATCTATCCACCAATGCTAGAAGCAGAAGTACCTTAATATTGCAATTGGTTTAAATTTTTTGGATTATTCTAGCCAGAGATATGTCTACTTTGATATCCTTTTTTTTGTTTTTATTATTTTAAAAAAATATCTTTATTGATTTCAGAGAGGAAGGGAGAGGGAAAGAGAGATAGAAACATCAATGATGAGAGAGAATCACTGATTGGCTGCCTCCTGTGCCTCCCCCAATGTGGATCAAGCCCGCAACCCAGGCATGTGCCCTTGACCGGAATTGAACCTGGGACCCCTCAGTCCACAGGCTGACGCTCTATCCACTGAGTCAAACCGGCTATGGCTGATATCCTTTAAGTAAACAGATTTTAGTTTTGTTCAACCTGCACTTTTTGTTTTTATAATCAATGTGTTTCATATTCTTCCATCTATTTTCATTGGAATTTTTAAAGTAAATATCAATATTAGCAGAATTCTTGTATCAAAAAGTCTAATGTTGCCCTAACCGGTTTGGCTCAGTGGATAGAGTGTCGGCCTGTGGACTGAAAGGTCCCAGGTTCAATTCTGGTCAAGGGCATGTACCTTGGTTGCGGGCACATCCCCAGTAGGAGGTGTGCAGGCGGCAGCTGATCGATGTTTCTCTCTCATCGATGTTTCTAACTCTCTATCCCTCTCCCTTCCTCTCTGTAAAAAAATCAATAAAATATATTAAAAAAGTCTAATGTTAATCAATATCTATATCATTATCCTAACAATAACATAAAATTAAACATTATATATGCAATCACCCCTCTCCTTTTCTGCAAGTTTTTACTGCTCTATATTTTAGTTCTGCTTTGTTTCATGCCCACTGAATTGGGCATTGTTATTATTATTATTTAATAAAGTCCATACTTCTTTTTTTTAAAAAAATATATTTTATTGATTTTTTACAGAGAGTAATAGAGAGTTAGAAACATTGATGAGAGAGAAACATCCATCAGCTGCCTCTTGCACACCCCCTACTGGGGATGTGCCCGCAACGAAGGTACATGCCCTTGACAGGCATCGAACCCGGGACCCTTGAGTCCACAGGTAGACACTCTACCCACTGAGCCAAACCGGTTTCGGCTAAAGTCCATACTTCTTTACAGATACCTAAACATGGTAAAATTTTTACTCTTGTTTTTTTCATTTTGTTTACTACTTATGGATTTACTTTCTTGAATTATTGTTTAAGATGTCATACATCAAGGGTCTATTAGCAAACTATTTGAGTGGCTGTCTTTGTTGTCTTAGCAATTAAAGATTTAGAATTTTTGTTATCTATCTATCTATCTATCTACCTATCTATCTAATCATCTATCTATCTATCATCTATTTATCTACCTGTTTTTTAATTGGCAAGTTTATTTGTTTGTCTTTAGTTTCTAAGCCATCTGCCTCCTAAATCTGGTTGTTTTTAAGATCTTTTTACCTCTATCTTTGAATGTAAAATATATAAATATGTGCTAATTTATCCTATTGGAGACTTTTGTCCTTCCTGAGTCTGAGAATTCCTGACTGTTATCCGAAAAATTCTCAATCATTGTTTCTTAATTATTTGTCTTTTCCCCCCCTCTGTTCTCTTAGATCTTCAAACATCTGTTTGTTGAGTCTTTTCCCTCTGTCATCCATGTCTCAACCTCTTGTTCAAGCTTTTTATAATCTCAGCTATCTATATTGCATTTGGTTAATTGCTTCAGAAACATTTTTCTGTTTACTAAAAATTCAACTGTGTTGAATATTCTCTATAACACATCTTTTACAGTTTACATTTTAATTGCTTATTTCTCATTTCAATATACTCTTATTTTTAAGATGATTTTGTTTTTTTATCATTTTATTAAAGCTCATATTCCTTTTTAAATCTTTCATAATTAAAAAAAATCTTACTGTATGATTTTCATCAGATTACTTGAGCATAGGAAGTTCTTGACCTCTGAGCCCAGTGAGTATATGTGTATGCTGACATTGCTCCTTGCTCAGGATGGGTAGTTTTCTCTTTTGTTTCTGCCTCCATTTTGAAACTTCCTTACAGGCTGAGTAGTGACAGTATCCATCTGGAATTTTGCATTTGTGGTTTCTTCTCTAACCTCCCCAAGGTATGATTGGCCTTGTTCTTTTTTAAAATGATTCTTTCAAAGTTTTGGGGTTTCTGGGTTATATGAATCCTCTTCTGAAGGCAAATCTCTCCAGAAAAATATTTGAATAGTTATCTGCTAAAGACTTTGCATGCATCGTTTAATTCTTATATAATCTCAACAAACCTGTGAGGTAGATGATATTATTATTATTTGCACACAGAGATGGGGAAATTAAAAATTGAAATATTAATAAAAATATCCAAAGCTGCACATCTATCTAATAAATGGCATATGTGGAACTCAAACCAAGACTAGATTCGTGTTAAATCCATATTCTTATTAATTACTGCACTCTGCTTTGTAGCTAGTCAGACAAACAGTTTAGCACCTTGAGCAACCACTCATCAGCTATCTCTGCCTATCATCTAGATCAGTGGTCAGCAAACTGCGCCTCTGAGCCACATGCGGCTCTTTGGCCCCTTGAGTGTGGCTCTTCCACAAAATACCAAATGCTGGAGCGCACGTACAGTGCGATTGAAACTTGGTGGCCCATGTGCAGAAGTTGGTTTTCGGCTCTCAAAAGAAATTTCAGTCGTTGTACTGTTGATATTTGGCTCTGTTGACTGATGAGTTTGCCGACCACTGATCTAGATTATAATTAAGCAGTATGCTGAGGAGTGCAATAGTATTCCTTAAAATTTTCTACATATTGATATAGCCAGAAGCTGAGAAGGGATGGATATTTCTAAACTATTAAAGTTGATGACACATCAGTCTCCCCACATCGTTACATGTTCACCAACCTAGAAGTTCTCTGAAGCCTCTCATTTTGGATTTCTTGGAGGTTTCATTTAGTAGATATGATTATTAAATCATTGACTATTGGCAATTAATTCAGCCTCCCTCATCCTCTTCCTTTCCAGGTAGTCCAGGGGTGGGACTGAAAGTTTCAACTGTCCAATGACGTGGTCAGCTCTCCTGCCAACCAGCTGCCATCCTTAAGTTAAGCCCCAAATCAGCTCATTAACATAATAAAAGACACCTTTATAGCTCTTACTACAGGATATTCTAAGGGTGTCAGGAGCTGTGAGCCAGGGATCATCACAAAGACCAAATAGATATGAGAAATATATTGTAGTCATTTAAATTACCAAATATATATTTACTAGAGGCCTGGTGCATGAAATTTGTGCACGGGGTAGGGGGTGTGTTCCTCAGCCCAGCCTGCACCCTCTCCAATCTGGGACCCCTCGAGGGATGTCCAACTGCCCGTTTAGGCCTGATCCCGGTAGGATAGGTCCTAAACGGACAGTTGGACATCTCTCTCACAATCTAGGACTGCTGGCTCCCAACTGCTTGCCTGCCTGCCTTCCTGATTGCCCCTAACTGCTTCTGCCTTCCAGCCTGATCACCCCCTAACCACTCCCCTGCCAGCCTGATTGATGCATAACTTCTCTCCTGCCAGCCTGATTGCCCCTAACTACCCTTCTCTGCATGCTTGATCACCCCCAACTGCCCTCTCTTGCAGGCCTGGTCCCTCCCAACTGCCCTCCCCTGCTGGCCATCTTGAGGCGGCCATCTTGTGTCCACATGGGGGGGCAGCCATCTTGTGTGTTGGAGAGATGGTCAATTTGCATATTACTCTTTTATTAGATAGAATTATAAATAACAATGTTGTAGTCAAGTTGTTATCATAATTAGCTAGTTAATATTAATAAAAGAAGAGAGCAAAGGGGAGGCCACCCAGTGTAAGCATGGTCATCCGGGCAGCTTCACCAGGAATCTACAGCTTCATGCTCCTCAGGGAAACACTGGTCCATTTCCTGCAGAGCACTGGGGGAAGGGATCCAACAAAGGGGGAGACAGACGCATGTACAGTGATGTCAGGGTGACGTAGGGAAAGTGCTTGCTGGTCAGTTGAGCCTGGGAACAATAGATGGGCTAGGACAGCGGTTGGCAAACTCATTAGTCAACAGAGCCAAATATCAACAGTACAATGATTGAAATTTCTTTTGAGAGCCAAATTTTTTAAACGTAAACTTCTTCTAATGCCACTTCTTCAAAATAGACTTGTCCAGGCCATGGTATTTTGTGAAAGAGCCACACTCAAGGGGCCAAAGAGCTGCATGTGGTTCGTGAGCCTCAGTTTGCCGACCTCAGGGCTAGGAGATGGACTCCATCAGAAATGTGTGAGATCTCAGAAGGTTAAAATCCCCAAAGAGTTCCCTCACTTGTTTACTCTTATTCTCTCATGCTTTGTGACCCACACTCACCCATGCACCCACCCATACCACCTCCCCCTGCTCCTGAGGGGCAATTAGAGCAGCATGTGGCCTTAAGTAGCTGCATGGTCATGGCCATGAGGGCCCCATGAACCATGACTGTGCAGACCCCACACGCTATGGCCTGCAGCTGGGAACACAAGCTGAGCTAGCCAAATGTTGGACTGGAGTGCACTTTAATATGTAGCAGCAAAATATGGGCAGTGGACTTAATTCTGGCCCTTTTGAAGACAAGATTGGACTTCTTCTATGGTGAGACAGAGATGGGACCTTGGAGGGGAATCACTTTAATTTTACAATATTAATAAAGCTTTTCACGAAACCCCATCCTCCCATGGGGAGGCCTCAGGAAATACTTGTGACACCCCAAGAACTCCACTTCCACTGATAACAGGGAGTAGATAACCTCAGTGTGAATATATGAGCTATATCTTCTTTGCTATCCTAATGCCTTTTATCTATATACTAGAGGCCCGGTGCACAAAATTCGTGCATGGGGGTATGTGTCCCTCAGCCCAGCATGCACCCTCTCCAATCTGGGACCCCTCGAGGGATGTCCAACTTCCCGTTTAGGCCTGATCCTGGTAGGATAGGTCCTAAACGGGCAGTTGGACATCTCTCTCACAATCTAGGACTGCTGGCTCCCAACTGCTCGCCTGCCTGCCTTCCTGATTGCCCCTAACCGCTTCTGCCTACCAGCCTGATCACCCCTTAACCACTCCCCTGCCAGCCTGATTGATGCATAACTGCTCCCCTGCCAGCCTGATTGCCCTTAATTGCCCTCCCCTGCCAGCCTGGTCACCCTTAACTGCCCTTCCCTGCAGGCCCGGTCACCCCCAGCTTCCCTCCTCTGCCTGCCTGGTCCCTCCCAACTGCTCTCCCCTGCTGGCCTGATCACCCACAACTGCCCTCCCTTGAAGGCCTGGCCCCTCCCAACTGCCCTCCCTTGCAGGCCTGGTCACCCCTAACTGCTTTCCCCTGCAGGCCTGGTCACCCCCAACTTCCCTCCCCTGCTGGCCATCTTGTGGCGGCCATCTTGTGTCCACATGGGGGCAGCCATCTTGTTTGTCGGAGTGACAGTCAATATGCATATTACTCTTTTATTAGATAGGATATAAAACCCTAATATGCAAATAGACTGAACAGTGGAACGACTGAACAACTGACCAACCAAACAACCAGTTCCTATGACATGCACTGAGCGCCAGGGGGCACGCACGGAACATGGTGGGCATCAGCAGCCGGTGGCAGAGCACGGAACATGGCAGGCGTTGGCTGCAGTGGGATGGTGGAGCAGGTGAGTGGGGGTGCCAGATCAAGGTGGGGCCCCAGTTGCTGTCATCAGGGTGAGCCTCTGGTGGTTACTGAAAATTCTTTGCTCCCGTGTGCTGTGGTCCCACTGGCACTTGCCCCTGCCGCCGGCACCGGAGCTGCCGCTCACACTTGCTGCCAGCGCCCAGTGCTGGCCCCAATTGCTCAGCACCATCAGCGGGTGCAAGAGGCGGCTGCCAGCCCCGATCACCCCTCAGGGCTTCTCCACCTCCCCCTGCTCCTGAGGGGTGATCAGGGCCAGCAGCCACCTATCGCACCCACTGACAGCGCCGGCCCCACTTGCATCCACAGCTGGTGCTTGAGCCACCACTCACCCCCACTGCCAGTGCCCAGTGCCAGTCCCAAAAGCTTGGCACTGTCAGCGGGTGTGAGTGGGAGCTGCTGGCCCCAATCGCCCCTGAGGACTTCTCCACCTCCCCCTGCTCCTGAGGGGTGATCGGGGCAGCAGCTATGGCTCGCACCCACTGATGGCACTGTCTTGGCTTGCACCCGCTGCTGGTGCCAGCCCCAATTGCTCCATGCCATCAGCAGGTGCGAGTGGGGCTGGCGCCATCAGCGCATGGGAGTGGTGGCAGCAGGAATGGGGCTGCTGGCAGACAGGGGGCCATGGCGTGAGGGTCTGGGGGGAGGCATAGAGGATGGGCCGAGACCTGCCTCTATGCTCACCGCAGCGTCAAGGCCCACAGTTCCTTTCAAGATGCATGAATTCGTGCACTGGGGCCCTAGTTCATTTATAAAAAGCCATTTAGAACAGAGTCTAGAGAGGTAAGAATTTTTTCTTAAATTTGAGACATAATTTTATCAATGATAAATTTGATCAAAGTATGTGATTTATTTCAAGTAAAGGAAGTTTAGGAAACCCACTTTCTTCTGGGGCACTTTCTCTTTTTACAATCTATTGTTCCCATCTTATTTTTCTGAATGAGATATGAAGACCACTGAAATTAACTCTTACTTTAGTTGTAAATACAGTGGCAAAATGTACAATGATCTAATAAAATATTTTCTGAAACTTAGCAATGAAGTGATACATTTACTAGGTATTATTTACATTGTTAAACTCTAACAGTTCTTCAGCATTTGAATAACTAAATAATGATACGGTTTGCCATATGTTTCCATTTAATGAAGCCTTGTATTGATACTTAAATGCTTCATTAAGTCACAAGCTGCCAAAATAAGTAGTTTTCCTCTTGTCATAAATGTGACATGGTTTAACTAAAAAGTCTTGTCATTTTAAAAATTAAGAATGCCTTTATTCTGCATATGTTATAAGCAACATCTCTCTCAATATTTCAGGTTTAGATACAAAACATCTTTAGGAGGCTGACATTGTAGTTTGGGAATTTTTGTGCACAATTTTCTTGTCAGTAGAAGGTTGTATGAGTTGTTATAACTATCATTTCATCATAACTAAACAAAGTTTATATGCAATTTTCAAAAGCTTCTTGAAAAGACACCTGTTTCATTAATAATAATAAGTTTTAAAAAGTCCTAGTCTGAGCTATAAACACCAAATAAAAAACTGTAATTTCACCAAAATCATGTTTTTTCAAGGCAGCAAGTTACCTTGAAAATAGCAAGTTTGGAAAATTACAAGTTCAGGTATTCTGAAAAACACATGCAGCTTGGAACTGTGGAATTAGATTTTGCCTTTTTACCTTTTCAATGAACTATGTAACACTGACCTGATGGCACAATCGTAAGGTCTAATTGGTACTAAGCCTAACTGATATTTATTTTGAGCAAAAATAAATTATTTAGATCTTGATGTGTTGTTTTCTAGGAAATTAGGTTGGGTGGGAGAAAGTACAGGCATGAATAAGTCATTATTTCAAGGTTGATTCCTTATATATGATTTTTTTAAAATTCTCACTCAATGGTATTTTTTTCTAATTTTTTTGAAAGAATGGAGGGGAAGAAGAGAGGGGAAGAGAGAGGGGGGGGAGAAAGGGAGAGAGAGAGAGAGAGAGAGAGAGAGAGAGAGAGAGAGAGAGAAACATCGATGTGAGAGAGATACATTAATGGGTTGTCTCCCATTCACACTCAAGGTATGATGTGCCTTTGACTGGTAATTGAACCTGTAACCCTTGATGCTTTAACCACCGAGCAAAACCGGCTAGGGCTAAATATGATTATTCTTAAAGAAAATTAAAGGAAACTAATTATATATAAAAGTTGACAATACAACATGTTTTGCAAACCTTGGTTTGCAAAAGCAATAAAACACTGATTTCAATACTTGAATGTTAATACATTTATACTATAACAAATGTATTTGAACATGTATAAAATCTTACTTAAAGTTTAAAAAATACAGAATTTGTAAAAATTATTTTGAAGCTTGATTGTTTCCTGTTCAAGTGTAATTCAAGTAGCTTATTGTAATTTAGATCCAAAACCAAAAGATTTAAAAAAATATAGAACCAAATATTTGTTCAACCTATAAGATTGCATTTACCTTTTTTCTCTTGTTCATTTCTTTATTACTATAATTTACCTCTGTCCTGATTATATGATAATAAATGAATCATATGATTCTATGAAAATATATTATTGCTCCTTGACTTATGACAGGGTTACATCCCAATAAACCCATTATAATTTGAAAATATCAAGTAAAAAATGCATTTAATACACCAAACAGCAGAGCTACACTAGTCTAACTTAAATGTGCTGAGACATATACATTAGCCCAGAGTTGGGCAAAATCATCTGACATAAAGCTTATTTTATAATAAAGTGTTGAAATCTCCTATAATTTATTAAAAGTGAAAAACAGAATGGTTGCATGGGTATTGCTTTCCACTATCATCAGTTGAAAAATTGTCAAGCTGAAACAATTGAGAACTGTCTGTGTAGCTATATTTCTATAGCTATATGCATAAAATAAAAACTTAAATGCCTATAAGGTAAATGTGTATTAGATGAGAAAATTTAGTAGGATCTGTGGCTAAATGATGTTCTGTCTAAATGTATTAAAACTGAACCAGCATATCAAGCAAACAATACAGCAATTGCAATATTAATGTTAAACAAAACATACTTGCAGTTTAAATTTGGGCCACCAGTTTTTAACCCCTGCTGTAGAGATCTCTAATTAATTAATACTAGAAATCAATAATCACTATAATTTCATTTTCAATTCTCTTTTCAATATACTGTATTGTTCATGTTATATAAAATAACTGTTTTTTCCTATTTTTATTTTCTTTTTAGTTTCCTCTTTCTGTACTTGAGCATCAAAAAGACCAATGAACTATAAAAGTAAATGGCAAATGATAGGGTGGGGAAAAAGCAACATATTTTGAATAGACATTAACACGTTCTCAAGCATTCTCATAAAATGATCCCAGAATGGTTTCTCACATACTTAACAATGGTATTCTACAATGTGTTAAGGTTTTGTTGTTGTTGTTACATATGTAGAAATTTAAAGGTTTGTTAGCAAAGCCACTTAAGACAATGAATCTTGAATCTAGTTGTCCATTGGAATCTTCTGGGTCTGTTTAAAACTACAATCCCACCTTTGTCGATTCCAGTTCAGTAGGTAGGTACGTGACCAGAGGATGACTAAAGTTGACAAAAATAGGCCCAGGTCTTGAGACTGGCACTGACCCCAGAATGCCAATGTATTAGTTTACAATGAGAAATGACACCTACCACAAAGTCTAGACTATTCAAATCAATAGAGTTAGCATCTTCTCTTCTCATTTGAGCCAACTACCTCTTTTTAAACAATTAAATTGATTTTATTATAATGAGCCAAATTATAATAAAATCAATTTAGAGGATCTTACCCAAAGTTGTCCCTGAGGATAGCCACTGGAACTTTTTAACATAGCCACTAGATGAGCATGAATCTTTCCATCAAGATTCCTTCTCATTTGAACAGTGTAAATTGTGTAACAACAAAGCTCTTTCCCTACTCTCCTGTGTCTGTGTACTCTTCTGTTAACCTTCTGTGGATATTTTCATTTCCACCTTTTTAGATGTATTATTTTAATATTTTTGTTTGGACACAACCTTAATACTGATGGCTTACCTGTTAAGAATGCTTACAATTTGCCCTGGCCAGTGTGCTCAATTGTTTGGAGCATCGTCCTGTGCCAAAACGTTGTGGTTTGGATTCCTTGTCAGGGCACATGCCTAGGTTGCGGTTTCATCCCCAGTTAGGCCATCCCCAGGGAGGCAGCAGTTGATGTTTCTCTCTCTCCCTTCCTCTCTCACTAAAAATCGATAAACTACACCCATAGGTGAGGATTTTAAAAAATGCTTACAATTTCATGACTGCTTCTTAGTATTGTCATTTAATATTATCATTCCAAGCTCCTGAATGAGAAAACCAAGAAATAGAGACGTAAATAAATTGCTCATTGTCCCATAGTAAGTGATAGAGCTCAGGATTCAAGCATAGGCTTTTCTGAATTTAAGCCTTTGTAGTATAGCTTGGTACAAGTTCTTCTATTGCCAAGTCTAGAACTACCCCAGTTTACCTGATTTAAAGAAACCCTATTTTGCATTATACTCTTTTAACTTAATGCTTTGAGGCTGGTCATATTTTATCTAGATGTTGTTTTTGTAGTTCAAATTGCATTTTTCATCATTCCAAAATTTGGGGGAAATTCTTCAGTGTAATTCTCAAGCACTAACAATGATCTTTTCCAAGATTATTAAATGCTTACAAAATATTTATTTAATAATGTTTTAGAATGGATGAAGACATAGTTAAAGAATCTCAGTAATTGGGCAAAATGAAAAGAATGTGATTAAGTTGCTTCAAATTTACTTTTATTAATCTCTCTTTTGTGCTGCTGAGTTTAGAAATGAGGAATTTAAAAGAAGAAATCA
The DNA here is from genome assembly GCF_027574615.1 of Eptesicus fuscus. Classification (NCBI taxonomy): domain Eukaryota; kingdom Metazoa; phylum Chordata; class Mammalia; order Chiroptera; family Vespertilionidae; genus Eptesicus; species Eptesicus fuscus. Next base: position 82,784,065 of record NC_072477.1, read on the forward strand.
GAGATGGATAATTAACTATTCTCTATTTTCTTGATTCTGGCGTTTAAAAAATATGTTCTCAGCAACACAAATATTAATTAGATGCTAATTAATAATTTCACCTATGAAACATTTACAAAACAAATATGCAAATCTTCATAAACCAACTTGCACTCTAGTGATGATTAGGCTATCATTATATTCAGGAGCAATTCTGATGAATGCATAACATTTTAAGAGTATGTCCTACTGTTAATATAGTGAAAACCTCAAACATTTTTATTTTATTTTGTTTCTCTCTCTATAGAAACTCATACTCATAAGACTGAGAATATGTTACTAAGATTCACTTTTAAACTACCTTTATACTTTCATATTTCATTTAATTTTTAAAATTATAATTATCAGTTTGATCTAGATCAGTGGTTCGTAACATTTTTGGTTCATGAACTGTTTTGAGAGTATAATGAAAATTGTAAATGAATTGTTCATGTAGATAGAATGTCCTACACAATATAGTTAGTTCAGAAGCTTCTCTAAACTTATACATGGATTTTGCATGGACAGACTCTGATATAGGTGGGAATTAAGAGATCAGTTTTTCCCAATAGTTTTAATTTTATCGCTAATGAAATATGTGATCATCAATATTTTATTTTATCTCCTAGATATAAGATTTTTGATCCATAAAAAGTGAGATTTTATTGTTAAGGTACTTTCTGGCTCTGAGAAAAATGAATATTAAATGTAACTCTTAGATGTGTGGATGTAGTGATTGCTCTTTAATAAAATAAATTCATCAACTTAGATTTCAGATAAATACTGTCTTACCTTGGGAGGCCATCTGATAACAATGGGAATGAAGCAACATCTCTCCACACAGGAAACATTACTCACATATTTTAGGAATTACCTTTTGTAATTGCCAGTCACAGAAGCTTTTTAAAACCTAGTATTGCAAAAACACCTTGCAGAGCAATTACTGAGCAGCTGCTGGGGTTCTTTGAATCACCATTAAAAATCAGGAAGCTCCAGAAAATGGATGTTGGCAAGATTATCAACATATTCTCAATAACAAAGATGGTTTGAGAGACAGGATATGAACCAGGAGTTTGATATAAATCACAGTAAAATCTGGATTGTATTATTAAGCAGAGAGTTTCAAAAAATCATGTTTTAGTATTCAGAGGAAGTTAAATTATGTCAAACAAGTCACATTTCCTTTCCTGATACAGTTACTAGGTTAATTGATCCAAGTTGCATTTCAGCAAGATATTAAACAATCTCTCTTATACCAGTCTTGATAAAGGGATAGAGAAATTTGGGTAAAATGATAATGAAGTGAGTGGAACTAGCAATAAGTATCTCCCTATAGCATGTTATTAAAGGAGTTTTTAGGGGAGAAATAGGCAGGTTTAGGAAATTTTAGGAATTAAGGGGTCTGTGGAAAAAACACAAGGCTACAGAGCTGCAAAGGGTACATTTCCATAAGATAGGGGAGCTGGGAGCTGCAGAAGGGTATACATTTACAGAATAAAGGGAAGGAATCCCCTCATTCAGAGAGGGAAGAAGAAAGCCCAGAGGGAACAGGGAAACAAGGGAGAAGGAGGAGGGAGCCTCATGTACTTCATGTGAGGTTTGAGCTCAGGAGTTGCTATAGTAACCAATCTAAGCGGATAGTGACCAACAGAGGGGAAATCAAGTCACAAAGATCTGCAGCCTTTATAAACCAAAGGAAAGGGGACTCAGTGGATTCTTTCCCCCCCCCTTCCCCCCCACCAGTGAGAGTCTGTGTTTGTTTCTCAATAAATTTTCACCTTTTACTATACCATCTTTTGTCCGTGGTTTCATTCTTTGACTCCACAGGACAAGAATCTGGGAACCATCCTGCCCATAGGAACTCTGCGTGTTCCAATCCAATTTTCCCCGTATCATATTGGGCTCTGTTTTTGGGCCTTCCTTTGACATGATATATTGAAGAGTTGAATAATCTATAATAATAAAAGGGTACTATGCTAATTAGACCGGACATCTTCCGGGAGTCATTCTGGACGTCATTCCTGATGAAGCTGGGCTGGAGGGAAGCCAGCCGGGTCCTGGGTGCCTGCGGACGGCCCGAGCGAAGCCATCCCGGGTCTCGGGTGCCTGCCGGCAGCTGGAGGAGGGAAGCAGCCCAGGTCCCTGGTGCCTACCAGGGACTGGAGGAGGGAAGCCGGTCCCAGCAGCCAGGGGAAGGAAAGCTTACTCTTGCACGAATTTTCATGCATCAGGCCTCTTATTATATAGATAACAATTAACTCTGCAGAAAAGAAAATCCAACAAATGATAGTACTAATTATCATTAATAAAAGAAAAAAATTATTTTAACACAGTACGTGTATTATCCAACTCTTCTATGTATCATGGCGAAGGGAGGTCCAAATATAGAGCTCAATACCATGGACTTTTATCCATAAGGAGGCCAAGTCAATGACAGATTTCAAGGTTTTTAAGGAAAGGATGACAGACTTGTTTGAAGGCAATGTTGCAATTTGCAGGTTATGAAGTGAAATGCTTTGTGATCTGGCACAGTGAGAACCCCAGGGCCTTCACGCATGATGGTAAGCACATATTGCCACTGCACTACAGGAGCAGTAAGAGGTCATGGATGACCCAGCTCTAGACTATTCAAATCAATAGAGTTAGCATCTTTTGGAAGGCCTACAACAAAAAACTTGCTTGGCTTGTGGTGATGTCATCATGGAGTGTATGAATGGCATCCGGAAGAAGACACTCAAGAGGTTTTTCATCTCAATTACAGCCTTGTCATCTCAACAAGGCTGTAATTGAGATGAAAAACAACTTTAGCCTGGGTATGTATGAGGATGATACTGAGGAATTCCTGGAGGTGGTTCCTGAGGAATAACTAATGAGGCATTGTTGGAACTGGAACAAGAACTCATAGCTGGAGAAGAAACAAGAGAAAAGGAAACTTCAGAAGAAAAAGAAGAAAATCCTTCAAGAAAATTCACAGTGAAGGGTATAGCAGAGCTTTTGCAGACCTCACCAAGCTCCATAAAATGTTTGAAAACATTGACCTCAACACTGGAAGGTTTTCACTAATGGGGTGGAATTTTCATGGGGTGTTATCTGCTTACCATACAAGCAACTCTCTGATTAAAACAAAAGAAATAAACCAAGCAAGCCACCATGGACATATTTTGGAAAAGAGTGGTACCTCTTCTAGTAGGCCCTCAAATAGGTCCTTCAGGAGATATTCCAGAAGTCATTATCATCATTGGAAATGACGGCTCCATGGGTGTTATTGCCCCTGAAGACCTTCCAGTGGGACAAGATGTGGAGGTGGATGACACTGATCTGACCCTGTGTAGGCCAAGGCTAAAGTGTGCTTTTATGTCTTAGTCTTTTAAAAAAAGTTTAAGAAGTAAAAAAAAGGTAACAGAAAATATCCTATAGAATAAGGATAGAAAGAAAGAACATATTTTTGTATAGCTGTACAATGTATTTGTGTTTTTTTTTTTTTCTTGTGAATTTTCTTTTATTGGGACATAGGGGGTGGGTAACTTGGTGGTTATACCCCACCAGGGTACTGTCCATTCTAATCCTCCTGGGCTAGCTTTAGGAGCTTTTTCTTTTTCTTGGAGTTCTTGTTGCTAGCAGCCTCTTCAGGTCCACTGCTGAGAGGTTCCTCCTTCAAAGAGAGTTTCCTCTTTTTCTTGAGAACACTCCTGTTTACTGCCTCTTCGGGTTCACTAACGGCAGTTTGGTTAAAGATTTCTTCCTCTTGGGAAGACTTCCAACGTATTTGTGTTTTAAGCTAAGAGTTATTACAAAAGAGTCAAAAAGTTAACAAAATAAAAAGTTTATGAAGTAAATGTTACAATAAACTAAGGTTTATTTATTATTAAAGAAAGAAAATTTTTAAACAAGTTCAGTGTAGCCTAAGTGTGTAGTAATGTCCTAGGACTTCACATCTATTCACCACTCTCTCACCGATTCACCCAGAGCAACTTCTAGTCCCACAAGCTCCATCCATGGTAAGTGATGTAATTAGGTGTGCCATTTTTTTATCCTTTATGCCATAATTTGACTGTACCTTTTCTATGTTTATATGTGTTTAGACACACAGATACCATTGTGTTACAATTGCCTACAGTATTCAGTTCAGGTTTGTAACCTAGGAGCAATAGGCTATCTACACTAATAAAAGGGTAAGATACAAATTGACCGTACCTTTGCAATGCCCACCAGCCAATCAGGAGTGAGTGTGCAAATTAACCCAACAAATACTGGCGGGTGAATTTACATATGCAGGCACCGAGTGGCTGGGGGCAGGGTGGGACACTTGTGGCATCGCCATGGCGATGACGCAGGCGTTCCTCATTGCCCCCGCTCCAGGCCTCTGGGCAGTATGGAAAGGTGGAAAGGCGGCTCCAGGCCAGAGCAAAAAGGCGGCTCCAGCCGGAGCGAAGGCGGTGCCGGCAGCCAGAGGAAGGAAGGCCCATTCTTGCATGAATCTTCATGCATTGGGCCTCTAGTATAATATATCTTAGGTGTGTAGTAGGCTATACCATCTAGCTCTGTGTAAGTGCACTCTGATGTTCTTACAGTGGTGAAATCACCTGTGGACACATTTCTCAGTACTTATCCCCATCATTAAGCTATGCATAGCTATTGATGCTTTTTCCTCATTTAACTCAGTCTGCCATAACCCACATTAATGGGGAAACCTCTAATTAATGGGGATTTATTATTATCCCCATTTTGCAAGTAGGAAAACCGAGGCTCAAAAAGATTAAATAAATTGTTACAGTTTAATTTTTTGCTTGTTTGAAATATCACTATAGAGAATTTTGGAAATAGAGGTATTGTATGGAAATAGGAGAGAAAAAATTAAGAGCTTGGCTTTGGACATGCTGTTAAGATATCCAAGCATTTCCAACTAATTTGTAAATGTCTTATGTGGCATGTGTTGGTTGATATACAAGATTGTGGTGGCTATTGTTTTTGTCTAGTCAAACCTCTTCTCCATCCTTTGGCAGTAAATCTTACTTCTCTGCTTATTGGATAAGAACACAAGGAATTGCAATAATCAAAATGTCACATTCTCACCCTTCAAAACAGGTTCAAAAATGCACACTGATCCAGGCAGACCCCGTTAGTGTCTTTCCTTGCTAACTTTTCTGCTTTAGCAAATAGGAAAGGGTATCCTTTCCCTCCTTTACCTTTGAAGCAACAAAGACACCATCACAAAACGGCCTGTATCCATGTCTCTACTGCATGGAAGCAGTCAGAGAATAAGCATGACTAGCATAGAGGTCCCACTGTAAATTCCAGAAGCCCCAAGTTGACCTGGTTCTGCAAGCTGTCCCTTTGAGTATTTGATGTGCTTCAGTTCCTTCCTAATACCTCTTTGCTGTTTATCTCAATTTGTGCTTTGCTTCTGTCACAAAAGTATCCTAATAAAAACTAAACTCTAGAGTTCCTTCCATTCTTCCAAAGAGAGGTTGTCTAGATAATTTCCAAGGACATACTGGCTACCTGCCTCTAGCTGACTTTGCTTTATGTGAGTTCATGTTTCTAAAATCCAAACCCACCCTCAATGGAACAGCGTGAAAATAGCCAGCTATCCCAGGGAAGAGGAAATCCTTATTTTAAAAATACAATACTGATTGCTAGGCTGGTGTAGCTCAGTGCTTGAGTGTTGACCCATGAACCAACAGGTCACTGGTTCACTTCCTAGTCAGGGTACATGCAGGGGTTGTGGGCTTGATCCCCCGTAGGGGGCGTGAAGGAGGCAGCCGATCAATGTTTCTCATTGATGATGTTTCTATCTCTCTATCCCGCTCCCTTCCTCTCTCTCAAAAAATCAGTAAAAACATATTTAAAAAAATACAACACTGACAATGTAACTGGAATCATTGTAATTTCCTAGTTGACTACATTGAAAGGGGTAGCATTCATTTTATATTCTGGTAGATTCATTATCTTGTTGATTAAATTCAATTTAAAATTGAAGAAAAAGAAACAATGGAATAACATTAGTTGCATTTTCTATTTTATTTTCCTTCATCCTTATCGCTGTGTGTATGTATGTATGTGTATATATGCATATGTATAATTTTTACATTTTTCTTACTTTAGGTTCCCACTCTTTCATTTTAAGTTTGTAAATATTTAAATTTCAAGCACCTTTTTAGAAATCACTTGACTAAAATTAACTAGACCTGTTTAAGTATTTTTAATTTCTTACAAAGTCAATTATCTCTAGATTAAAAATACTTTTCTAATTTCTTCTCTTTGTTTACTAAAAAGTTTTTATTTCATTGCATATATTGAACTTAGAAAAAGAATTTATTTTAATTGTTATATAAGTTTAACATTGTTAGCTTTATCACTCATACTTTGATAAAAGTGCTCTTTTAGTTTTCACACATCTAAAATTTCCCTGAGTAGCTGTAACTTTATTACAAGTACCCTCTATCATCAACTCTAATGCATGGCCACTCTGTCTAGATAATAACTATTTTCAAGTTGTTCTAATTATCCTTGTTGACATTTTTTTTTCTTTGCTTTCCAGGAATAATGTGGGTGAAGTACATTCTGTTTATTGTGCACCTCAGAATTCAGGTTGGCATACATGTTGAATCAATATGTCTACTGATCTCCTATTTCTTTATTTTAATTAAATATGTCTTTCATTTGAAAAGCTCAAAGCACTATATATAAAATGTATTAAAATTATTGTATGGGATTTGGTTAAAAGGGATGAATAGTGAACATCAGTAAATGCACAAGGCACTAATAGTGAAGTGAAAAACAAATAAACAAAAGAGGAATAACAGTATACTTTGAGGCATATTATCTAACCCAAACCTCTGCTTTATGAGGAAAAATAATTCAGAGGCCCACGACAACCTGCCCAATAAAGTCAAACTTTAAGCACAGTATTGTCACTGATATGAGCTTCCTTTCCAGTTCAATCTCCCACTGAACCCAATTTCAGTACGAGTGCCTAAACATGCTGTACACTTCTTATCTGTTTATCTTTGTAAAAGCTGTTCCCTTTTCAAAAAAAAAAATTGTACTCTATCAAATTGTCAGAGATTTACTTCAGAATTACCTACAATTCTATCTTTGTAGTATTTCGATACTTTCTCTATATCCAAATACGTTGTCTTATGGATTGGACAACTGAGACTGAAATGTAGAGTAAGCAACAGAAATAAAATTTCAACACTTAATAGCACTTGGTGACTTTCTTACTGAATTAAAAACATTCTGTTTTGTAGCAGATGTTGGTATATAAGTCTTATATCATAGGGTCTATTAATTATCTGTCTTTTTCCAAAGATATTTAAGGTAACTTACAAAAATAAATGACTTTTATTATATAATTTTTTTAAATAGGTGGGTGTACTTCAGGGGACAATAGTGATGAAGACCAAAATCTTATTCGTCCTTCCCATTGAAATCATCCACAGAGTATGAAGATGGGAGAAAATGTATGACAGGGATTGGAAATTAGAGAAGAAAGTCAGCTATATGACCCAGATAATAAAAAAATATATATTTAGATCTAATACTCCTGGGTCTACTTACAATGTGATTACCAAGGATATTTCAAAACTCTCCTTTATAAAATTTGTCCAATTTGTTAGCCAAACAGGAAAGGCTTTCTTGGGAAAAAGAAAATAAAATATATTGATCAGGAGGAACAAGAAATGGGGACAGTGGTAGGCATAGCTATTTCATCTGGATTCTTCTTTGCTTCTTCAAATGAGCTCTTGGGAAAGCAGGACGAAAGCTTATCTGGATTTACATGGCAGCTACCTGCATCATAAAGACAAAAGGATATGCACTAGCATATCGCTAGCTTGTTACAATGTATGAAGGTGGGGCTAGAAATGAGAGTGGAAATGTGGCAGAGACCAATTATTTAGGTAATTTTCTTTTTGCTGTTGTATATTAGCAGCATGTTCGATATTTATACATATTGGTTGCCCAAAGGAGAAAGCACAGAGTGGCGTGAGTAGTAAGAACAAGACCCTTCAAAAAGGCACTCAGTAGGCTTTTTTTGGAGGACAAAATATAAACATGGGTAGAAATATGGGTCTGCATTAGATTTTCATTATCATCATTGAGACAAAACAGAAGACACATGACGAAGAGTCCTGCCAGTAATGTCACTTTTACATTGCCTGGTGGTTGTAGATTGGCTTCTGGGTAGCTGACTTAGTCATGTCAATTTGTATTATGCACATTCATGGCTCCAGATCAGCTGAAAGTATTTTTATTGACCATACTGACCACGAGGGAAATAAAGGAGACTGCTCCTACTGTATCTATATGCCAGCATCAAAATTGTACATACTCCCACTCTAATAAAAGTAAGTAAACAGAAATGATATACAACTTGGTGCCTATGGGAAAATCTGAAAAATAAATGATGGTAAATATAGCACTCAGGTTACAGTGAGAAAATATTTTCTAAACATACTTAGTACAGGAAAGAGAAGACCGTTTGGTACTAAAAACATCACATTATGTTAAAAACACACACAATGAAACATAGACCCTATGAAATAAAAGAAAAAGTTGATAGGATAAGGAAACAGAGTTGAAGTAGACTACATAGTTGCTTTTACTATAGTCATTCATTCTTTGTAGCTACCACAATTTTCATTCCCCTATCTCTATCTCTCTTCATTCTCACCTCCACTCAGCCATTTGCTTTCAGGGCAGCTCATTCTATCCTGAAGTATGGGCAAATGACAGATGCTTTAGGCCTCGTTAAACAAAGCAATCTTATGTCCAGGTTAAAGATATTGATTTGGGTGGGGTCAGGGCTGGCTTCATAGGGGCAACCTGTGTGGTTCCTGCCTTCTCTAACAAACTATTGCAATAAAAGTTCTTCCTTTTCATCCATTATAAAAATTAAATAAAATTTAAGGTATTTCTACTATTTTTGTCACTTAAATAATACTGGGATAAATATATTATGGATAGTTACAGAATGTAGTTTTAAGTTTATAGTTGTAGAACTGCTAGGAAAAAGAATATACTTTTTACTAGAAAAAAACAAAGGAAGAATTATCCTTATTGACAAATACAGAAACACCAAAAAACCATTATAATAAAAAAGATAGGATGATTAAATGTATTGGCTATTACAAAAGACAAAGGGTAAAAATTAAAATTCAACTCTGGACTGTCTATGTTAATCATACTAAGATTTGGTAATAGCAAGGGAAAAAAAGCTAAAGGAAAATGAATTGTATTACTAGGAGAATGATGAACTAACTATAATGCATTCACATTCTGAAATATGAATCAGTTAAAATGAATTTGGATATGGTACATATCCTATGCATTTAGACATGGAATCTTCCTCTATACAGGACAGTAAGTTAAAAATCCTAATAAAAGAGTAATATGCAAATTGACCATAACCCCTCTACACCAACAAGCCATGCCCACCAGTCAATCAGAAGTGAGTATGCAAATTAACCCAACCAAGATGGCTGTGGCCACGGAGCAAACAGGAGGCTTGGGTTTCCCTGGCAATGGAGGAAGCCAAGCTTCCTGCACACCCTGGCCTGCCCAGGCCTCCGCTCAAGGCTACAAAGTTTCAATTATAGAAGATAAATAAATTCCAGATACCAGGGCCTCCACCTGGGTCGCTGGGGGTGTGGCCAGCCTGTAAACCACCACAGACCCCTCGCCCAGGTTGCCCCACACCCCAAGGGAATCTCCGCCCTGATCCAGGACACCTTCAGGGCAAACCAGCTGGCCCCCACCCATGCAGCAGGCCTCTATCCTATCTAATAAAAGAGTGATATGCAAATTGACCATCACTCCAACACACAAGATGGCTGCTCCCATGTGGTCAAAGATGGCTGCCCCCATATGGACACAAGATGGCCACCACAAGATGACCAGCAGAGGAGGGCAGTTGGGAGGGATCATGCCAGCAGGGGAGGGCAGTTGTGGGCAATCAGGTCAGCAGGGAGGGCAGTTGGGAGGGCCAGGCCTGCAAGGGAGGGCAGTTGGGGGTGATCAAGCCTGCAGGGAAGGGCAGTTAGGGGTGACCAGGCCAGCAGAGGAGGGAAATTGGGGGTGATCAGGCCTGCAGGGGAGGGCAGTTTGGTGTGACCAGGCCAGCAGGGGAGGGCAGTTAGGGACAAACAGGCTGGCAGGGGAGCAGTTAGGCATCAATAAGGCTGGCAGGGGAGTGGTTAAGGGGGTGATCAGGCTGGCAGGCAGAAGTGGTTAGGGGCAATCAGGAAGGCAGGCAGTCGAGCAGTTGGGAGCCAGCAGTCTGGATTGTGAGAGGGATGTCCGACTACTGGGATTGGGCCTAAACAGGCAGTCGAACATCCCTTGAAGGGTCCCAGATTGGAGAGGGTGCAGGCTGGGTTGAGGGACACCCCCCCACCCGGTGCACGAATTTCATGCACCGGGCCTCTAGGAAAATTATAAAATGATATAGTCTCACTTGGTTAAAATAAAACAAACTGTATATTTTATATGCACAAAGACCAGATGTAGGTAATAGCACAGAAAGAGTTCTGAGATGATACATCCTATATAATAAAAGCCTAATATGCTAAGTGTCTGGTCCTCCAGTAGTCCATCCAACCAATCAAAGTGTAATATGCTAATGATATGTTAAGGCCGCTCAACCATTCGCTATGACATGCACTGACCACCAGGGGGCAAACGCTCCAACTGGTAGGTTAGCTTGCTGCTGGGGTTTGGACAATCAGGAATGAGCGAGACAGGCCGGACATACCTTGGAGCCCTCCTGCAGTCCCTACCCGGCTGGCCAACCTCCCGCATCTCTCCCTGGTCCTGATTGTACACTGGTGGGGTCCCTCAGCCTGGCCTGCAATCCAGAACCCCTCAGGAGATATCAGAGAGCCGGTTTCAGCCCAATCCTGTGGGCCAGGCCCAGGGACCCCACTGGTACACGAATTTGTGCACTGAGCCTCTAGTCCCATTATAATGATAGAAGTTATCTCAAAAGAGGGGACTAGAACTAAGTGGGGTTCAAGGAGGCTTTCATTGGATATAGATTGTCTTTATTTTTTAAGTGAGAATTTATTTACATGCTATATTTAAATTTGCAAAAAATGTTTAAATAGGAGCTATAATGCTTATTATTACTTGAATTAGAAAACATTATTTAAAATGTTCTCTTCCAAATTAATTTATGAATCAATGTAATTCCAATCAAAATAGTAATAAGAACTTTTATTTTACATTTAGATTGTTTCTACTTTTTCACAGTTAAAAACATCTGCAAATTATTCTCATTGACCCTTGACTGGAGAGAGCACTTGGTGATGAATTTGCTAACACCAACCTCATGCTTAGTTTTCCTTTGATGCTCTAACAGTAGTTTCCCTTGTGACTAAGTGGAGGAGGCGGCATTATTGGAACTGCCTATTGTTAGAGAGGGAACTCTGTCCTAAAGGTGCACTGGAGAGCATATTCCTGTCCACGGGGCTAATTCCCTACCTTTCACCTCTAGGTGGTTTGTTTAGTTTTTAACTGTCTTTATTGTTCTCAACAATTCAAGGGGTATATTCTTTCTTCTCAAATCAGTTTTTCATCCCTTATTTTAATTTACAGGCAAAAGAATATATTTTATCCCCTTCAATGTTTCTAGATGTAACACAATAAAGCATGCCTCTCTCATTTAGTACTTCTAAGAAATATAGGCGACATATTTGGACCAAAGGTGACTTGGGGGAACAAGCAGTAGCTCCCACCTTCTATTCAGTGGGAAGTAGAATGGCCATTTGACCGAGAACTGAGAAGTGTCATCCAGGGGTCCTGTGTCCAGAGAATGTACAGCTCCACTAAGGAAATGGCATGAGTTCTGGGCCAAGATGGGGATGTAGGAAAAATCCAGTACTCGCAGACACATCTACAATGACATATGGAACAATTTCCTCTGAACAAAACCCTAAAAACTAGAAGAATGATTCCACTACGAGGGACAAAAAGAAAAGAAAAGCAAAAACTACACTGAAGTGGGTAGGAAAGGCTGAGACACAATCTTGCCCTAAACCTATTTCCCCCTTCACCGCCTCCTGGTGACAATCCCTGAGGACAGAACGATTCATAGCCCACATTGGGTAACCCAACTTTTTTTTTTTAATTTTTTTTTTTATTGAGGTATTATATGTGTACATATCTTACCATTACCCCCCCACCCAACACCCATTCATGCCCTCACCCCCCAGAGTTTTGCGTCCATTGTTTATGCTTATATGCATGCATACAAGTCCTTCGTTTGATTTCATAACTCCCCCACCTCTCCCTAACTTTCCCCCTGTAATTTGAAAGTCTGTTTGATGCTTTACTGTCTCTGTATCTATCTTTTTGTTCATCACTTTATAATGTTCTTTACTATCCATAAATGAGTGAGATCATGTGGTATTTTTCTTTCATTGACTGGCTTATTTCACTTAGCATTATGTTCTCCAATTCCATCCAGGTTGCTGCAAATGATGAGAATTCCTTCTTTTTTATGGCAGCATAGTATTCCATTGTGTAGATGTACCACAGTTTTCCGATCCAGTCATCTGCTGATGGGCACCTAGGCTGTTTCCAAATCTTAGCTATTGTAAATTGTGCTGCTATGAACATAGTGGTGCATATATCCTTTCTGATTGGTGTTTCTAGTTTCTTCGGATATTTTCCCAGGAGTGGGATTACTGGGTCAAATGGGAGTTCCATTTTCAGTTTTTTGAGGAAACTCCATACTGTTCTCCACAGTGGCTGCACCAGTCTGCATTCCCATCAGCAGTGCACGAGGGTTCCTTTTTCTCCGCATCCTCACCAACACTTGTCGTTTGTTGATTTGTTGATGATAGCCATTCTGACTGGTGTGAGATGGTACCTCATTGTTGTTTTGATTTGCATCTCTCGGATAATAAGTGACTTTGAACATGTTTTCATGTGTCTCTTGGCCTTCCTTCTGTCTTCTTTTGAAAAGATTCTGTTTAGGTCTGTTGCCCATTTTTTTATTGGATCATTTATCTTCCTTTTATTAAGTTGCATAAGCTGCCTGTAGATGTTGGAGATTAAACCTTTATCAGTGATAGCATTTGCAAATATGTTCTCCCATGCAGTGGGCTTTCTTTTTGTTTTGTTGATTGTTTCTTTTGCTGTAAAAAAGCTTTTTATTTTGATGTAGTCCCATTTGTTAATTTTCTCTTTAGCTTCCATTGCCCTAGGGGCAGTGTCAGTGAAGAAGTTCTTTTGGCATATGTCTGAGATTTTGTTGCCTGTGGATTCCTCTAGTATTTTTATGGTTTCCCGTCTTATGTTTAAGTCCTGTATCCATTTTGAGTTTATTTTTGTGTATGGTGTAAGTTGGTGATCTAGTTTCATTTTTTTGCATGTATCTGTCCAATTTTCCCAACACCATTTATTGAAGAGACTGTCTTGACCCCATTGTATGTTCATGCCTCCTTTGTCAAATATTAATTGAGCATAGTGGTGTGGGTCGATATCTGGGTTCTCTATTCTGTTCCATTGATCAATATGTCTGTTCTTGTGCCAGTACCAGGCTGTTTTGAGAACAGTGGCTTTGTAATACAGCTTGAAATCTGGTATTGAGATCCCACCTACTTTATTCTTCTTTCTCAGGATTGCTGTGGCTATTCGCGGTCTTTTTTTATTCCAGATGAATTTTTGGAGAGTTCTTTCTAGGTCTGTGAAATATGCTGTTGGTATTTTGATGGGGAGTGCATTGAATCTGTAGATTGCTTTGGGTAGTATGGACATTTTAATGATGTTGATTCTACCAATCCATGAACATGGTATGTTCTTCCATCTGTTTATGTCTTCCTCTATCTCTTTTTTCAGTGTCCTGTAGTTTTCTGCGTATAGGTCTTTTACCTCCTTAGTTAAGTTTATTCCTAGGTATCTTAATTTTTTTGGTGCGATGGTAAATGGGATTGCTTTTTTAGTCTCTCTTTCTGTAAGTTCATTATTGGTGTATAGAAAAGCCATAGATTTCTTGGCGTTAATTTTGTATCCCACTACATTGCCGAATTCATTTATTAAGTCTATTAGTTTTTTTATGGAATCTTTTGGATTTTTTATGTACAATATCATGTCATCTGCAAATAAGGACAGCTTCACTTCTTCTTTTCCAATTTGGATGCCTCTTATTTTTTCTTCTTGCCTAATTGCGATGGCTAATACTTCCAGTACTATGTCAAACAGGAGTGATGAGAGTGGGCATCCCTGTCTTGTTCCTGTTCTTAGGGGAAATGGTTTTAGTTTTTGCCCATTGAGTATGATGTTTGTTGTGGGTTTATCATATATAGCTTTTATTATGTTGAGGTATGATCCTTCTATTCCCACCTTGTTGAGAGTTTTTATCAAGAATGGGTGTTGGATTTTGTCAAATGCTTTTTCTGCATCTATTGATATGACTATGTGATTTTTATCTCTCAGTTTGTTTATGTGATGTATCACGTTTATTGATTTGCGGCTATTGTACCATCCTTGCATTCCTGGGATAAATCCTACTTGGTCATGGTGTATGATCTTTCTGATGTACTGCTGGAGCCGATTTGCTAGAATTTTGTTGAGGATTTTGGCATCTATGTTCATGAGGGATATTGGCCTCTAGTTCTCTTTCATTGAGTTGTCTTTATCTGGTTTTGGTATTAGGGTGATGCTGGCTTCATAGAAGGAGCCTGGAAGTGTTCCTTCCTCTTGAATTTTTTGGAATAGTCTGAGGAGGATAGGTTTTAGTTCTTCCTTGAAAGTTTGGTAAAACTCTCCTGTGAAGCCGTCTGGCCCCGGGCTTTTGTTTGCTGGAAGCTTTTTGATGACTGCTTCAATTTCTTCCATAGTTACTGGCATGTTGAGCTGTTTAGATTCTTCCTGATTGAGTTTTGGAAGGTTGTATTTTTCTAGGAATATGTCGATTTCCTCTAGGTTGTCCAGTTTGTTGGAATAGAGTTGTTCGTAGTATTTTGTAACAATCCTTTGTATCTCAGCGGGGTCTGTTGTTATTTCACCTCTTTCATTTCTGATTTTGTTTATTTGGGTCATCTCTCTCTGCTTCTTGGTGAGCCTGGCTAGAGGTTCATCAATCTTGTTTATCCTTTCAAAGAACCAGCTCTTGGTTTTGTTGATCTTTTGTATTGTTTCTTTGGTCTCTATGTCGTTTATCTCCGCTCTGATCTTTATTATTTCTTTCCTTCTGCTTACACTGGGCTTATCTTGTTGCTCTCTCTCTAACTCTTTGAGTTGTTGGGTTAGGTAATTTATTACCATTGTTTCTTGTTTTTTGCAGTAGGCTTGTAGAGCTATGAACTTCCCTCTCAGGACTGCTTTCGCTGTGTCCCATAGATTTTGGATTGTTGTGTTTTCATTGTCATTTGTTGCCATGATGTTTTTTATTTCTTCCTTGATGTCTTTGGTAACCCAGTCATGGTTTAATAGCATGCTGTTTAGTCTCCAAGTGTTTGATTTCTTTGGGTTGTTTTTATTGTAGTTGATTTCCAGTTTTATGCCACTGTGATCTGAGAAGATACTTGATATGATTTCTATCTTCTTGAATTTGGAGAGTCTTTGCCTATGTCCTAACATATGGTCTATCTTTGAAAATGACCCATGTGCACTTGAGAAGAATGTATATTCTGTGGCTTTGGGATGAAATGTTCTGAAGATGTCGTTTAAATCCATCTGTTCTAGTGAGTCATTTAGGATTGATGTTTCTTTGCTGATTTTTTGTTTAGAGGATTTGTCCAATGGTGATAGTGGGGTATTGAAGTCTCCTACTATGATTGTATTGCTGTCAATCTCTCCTTTGATATCTTCCAGGAGTTTTTTAATGTATCTTGGTGCTCCTGTATTGGGTGCATATATGTTTACCAGAGGTATTTCTTCTTGTTTGATTTCTCCCTTTAGTATTATGAAGTGGCCTGCATTATCTCTAGTTATGTCCTTCACTTTGAGATCTAATTTGTCAGATATAAGTATTGCTACCCCAGCTTTTTTTCCATTTCCATTCGCCTGGAAAACCTTCTTCCAGCCCTTTACTCTCAGACTGTATGCGTCCTTTTTTTTGAGGTGGGTTTCCTGTAGACAGCAGATATATGGGTTTTGTTTTCTTATCCAATCTGTTACCCTGTGTCTTTTGATTGGGGCATTCAATCCATTTACATTTAAAGTTATTATTGATAGGTACTTATTTGACGCCATTTTTATTCTATACCCCTGTGTTCCTTCTTTGCTTCCTATTTCTTATTTTTTTTTTTTTTTTTTTTTACAGCAGACCCTTTAGCATTTCTTTCATTGCTGGTTTGGTGGTGATAAACTCCCTTAGTCCTTTTTTGTCTGTGAAGCTCCTGATTTCACCTTCAATTTTGATTGATAGCCTTGCTGGGTACAGTATTCTTGGATTTAGACCCTTCCTTTGTATGACTTTGTATATTTCATTCCATTCCCTTCTGGCCTGATGAGTTTCTGTTGAGAACTCAGTTGCTAGTCTGATGGGGGTTCCTTTGTATGTAACTGTCTGTCTCTCTCTGGCCGCTTTTAAGATTCTTACTTTGTCGTTGGTGTTTGCCAACTTAATTATAATGTGCCTTGGCGTCAGTCTTTTGGGGTTCATTTTGCTTGGAACTCTGTGAGCTTCTTGGATTTGTGTGGGTTTTTTCTTCCCCATATCAGGGAAGTTTTCTGTTATTATTTCTTCAAACAGGTTTTCTATTCCTTGCTCAGTTTCTTTTCCTTCTGGCACCCCTATTATCCTGATGTTGTTTTGTTTGGTGTTGTCCCGAAGTTCCCTTAGGCTCTCCTCAATCTTTCTAATTTTTGTTTCTAGAAGCTGTTGTAATTGGGTATTTTTTTCCATCTTGTCTTCTAGCTCACTTATGCGGTCCTCTGCTTCGTCTAGTCTACTCTTGATGCTTTCTATTGAGTTCTTTACAGCAGCGATGTCATTTTTCATTTCTTCTTGGTTCTTCTTCATTTCTTCTTGGTTCTTACTAATATTGTCAAATTTTTCTTCCATCCTTTTCAGCCACTTTATGACCATTTCTCTGAATTCTTTCTATGATAAATTGTTTGCCTCTAAATCGTTTACTTCCTTTTCTGGTGATGCCTGCTTCTCTTTCCTGTGGGGGCTATTTCTTTGTCTCCTCATGGTCTCTCTTCTCCGGATGTCTGGTTATATAGATTTCTCTCTCCGGCGTTGATTTAAATGTACAAAATACAACACAACCAGGCACAACAGACAAGGCACTGAACAGAATTGTATTCACGATATTAATAACCTCCAATAAAGGTAACCACCAGAGAAAGACAAATTAGGGAATAGGAGTGGAAGAGGGAGAGTAAAAAGAAAGAACAACAAAAAAAAAACAACAAAGAGTGTGAATCTGAACTTGGGAAAAGAGCAGAAAGAAAGAAAAAAAAAAGAAAAAGAAAAAGAAAAGAAAAAAGTAAGAGCGACAAGAATGATACTAAGAGAGAAAAGGGGAACAAACTATATATATGGGGAGTAAACTGCACTAGAACAACCACTATTCCCAGCAAATTCCAGCAACACGAGCCTGGAGATTAATACAAACTGCAACACCAGCTAATATCAAGTGAGGCAAGGGAAAACAAAAGTAAAAAACAAAGCAAACAAAAGAACCAACCAAACCAACAGGAAGAATAATCAAAACAATCTCATAAAAAAGCATAAAAATTCAATCTAATCAACATTCAAGCAAACAACAACAAAAGGCCAGAGAGAAAAATAAATTTTTTAAGGTAGCGTAGAGAGAGGTTTGTATGGATTTGGAGCAGGGGGTTGGGAATTAGATATATAAGTAGGGTGAAGTTTTAGCAGAGAGTAAACTGAAAAAGTAGGGAAAATCTAAAGCCAGAAAGGGTTAAGATAAATAGGAGACCAAAAGGGGAAAGGTTAGTAGGAGAGTGATGGCATAATGTTAGCTTTGAGATAGGGTAAAACGATTGTAAGGGAAAGATGCAAATCGAATGTAGGACACTAATCCAAAAATAAAAGAAAGAGAAAATCAACTGACATTAAAAAAAAAAAAAAGTAAAATAATAGTAATAATAATGCTGATTGAAAATAAAAATGTAATAATTAAAAAGGTGAAAATCGAGTGAGGAAAAAGAAAAAAATTTAGTTACTTAAGTAAAAGATGCAAAAAATGAAAATAAAAAAAATGAGAATAAAAAATTAAAAAAAATTGAAAAAAGAATTGAAAATTAAAAAATAGGAAGACTAAAATGTGCAGTAGCAGCTGTCATTCACTTCCGCTATTATTCTGTTTGGTACGCCTCTTTCCCAGTCTGGGCGGTATTTCAGTTCAGCTTCATTGCAGGGCTCCTCAGTGTTGGAAGCCAGTCCTGCTTTTTAAGCCGGCCATGTCTTAATTTCTCGTATTTATTTTTTATTACACCAGAGACAATTAGCGTTTCAGCCCCTGGGTGGCAGTGTTTCTGAATTGACTTCCGGGCCTCTCTAGCTTTTTTTTTTTTTTTTTTTCCCTCTATGGCACTCACTACCGGTTTGTGGAGGTGTGTGCCTCAGAGCTGCCTCTCTGATGGTCACACCCAGCTCTGCTCCCCAGGTTCTGAAAAAACACCTTCCCCCTGCAGTCTTTCAGGGCCTTTCCACCTGGGTTTTTCTATGTATTGGGCTTAGCAATCAGAGTCAGAAAGAGCCCAAGTGTGCGGACAGTGGGTCTGTGCGCCAGACTGAGGATCCTGCACTCCTTTGAAAATTCTTAGTCTGACCCTCCTCGTCAGATTAAAATGAGTTGCTTTCAAGAGGTCACGTCTGTTAGCAGCTCAGAAGACCCCCCTCCACATTCACGGATCACGGCAGTTCCAACTGCCGCCGATTTTTCCAGGCACAGACCTCCCGGTTCCTGCCGGTCCTGAGGCTGCCGCGCTTCCCTCACCCAGCGCTTCCCTCACCCACCGCGGGGATCAGAAACCACACCTTATTTCAGGCGAAATCTGACCTTTCCCTGGTGCAATGAAGAGTTCCTTTGAATCCAAATGTTTGCGCAGATAGGGGACCGGTGGTCTGGTGCTCGAGGCAGTTCAGTGTTTGCAGTTGTCGTGGAAAGTCAGGTTTCCAATAAAATCCTCCTTTCCTTGCAAGATGGCGAGGCGCCCTGTGAGCCCGCAGCTCCAGGAGGGGACCCAGCCCCTGTGGATGCTGCACGGTCAGGGGAACACTGCCCAGCACTCCCCCGCCTTCTCCTGGAGTTTATCTGTCCCTTGGCTTGCCCACATACACCCCTCTGCGAGCCTTTGGTGCTCCGACTCTCCGCCCCAGGACCAGACTCCAAACCCGACTCTATGCAGTCGCCATTTTTTCCTGCTCCCAACTTCATTGGGTAACCCAACTTTTAAGACCAGAACCTGACAGAGGAGCCCCCAGAACATTTAGCTTTGGAAACTAACAGGGCTTTTACGTCCTGGAGACCCCCAGGCTGTGGCAACTGAGGAAGTGTCTTAAAGGGCCTACAGCAGACTCCCCCAGGACACAATGCAAAAGCAGCCTTTTGTGAAAGTATTTTATGGGAAAGAGGCTGATTTGTTCATTTTAAGACATTGGACTGAGATGCAGGGCCTTCTGGGATACAATCCCTGAGGAGGCTGGTGGGCGCCAGCTTCATGCTCTCCCTCTGCCTTCCTAAAGCCAGCCGGTGCCTTTTTATCCCTTTGCTTGGTCCTGTTCCTGATCTAAGGGGAAAGTAGTCATTCTTTCTCCAGTAAGTATGTTAGGTGTCCATTATCAGGTGGAAGAAATTCTTTCTACTCCTACTTTTCTGAGAGGTTTGGTTGTTGCTTTTAGTCAGGAATGGATGATGGATTTTTGTGAAACATCCCCCCACCCCTCCCCTGAAAATCAAATTATACCAACTGGTGTTCCTGAGATAAACCCCACTAAGTCATCTATACGTATGTTGTTGGATTTTGCTTGCTGAGATTCCGTAAAAAGTTGTGTCTATATTCATGAGGAACATTAGAATGTAATCTTCCTTGTAATATGTTTCTCCATTTTGGGTATAAACAAAACGCGGCTTGTAGGATAAGTTGAGTAATATTTGTTCCTCTTCACTTATCTGAAAGATTTTGTGTAGAATTGGTTATACTGTTCCCTTGGTAGAATTAAAAAGAATTCAAATTTCACGTCATTTCCACAAGCCATAAAATATTAATCTTGTTTGGATTTTTTAATCTTTTAAAAATAAAGATCTCATTCCTAGCTCAAGGGCCATACAAAAAGAGTTAGTGGGTCAAATTTGGCTGTCAGGTCATAGTTTGCTACTCTTACACTAGAGTGGCAAGTTAATACTTCATATAATGGTGATGAATGCCCATGTCCAGTGTATTGGAGGTAGAGTCAGAACCAGTGAGGAAGAAAGATTATGTGAACACTAGAGGCCTGGTGCATGAAATCTGTGCACGGTGTGGGGGGGTCCCTCAGCCCAGCCTGCCTGCACCCTCTCACAATCCAGGACCTCTCAGGGGATGTCCAACTGCCAGTTTAGTAATTTGGCATGCATTTTACACAGTACTAAAAAAAAGTTCAATGTTTACCTTAAAATATTGAGAAACATTTATAGTACATTCTCAACATAATAAGTGAGCATTAGCCAAAGCCGGTTTGGCTCAGTGGATAGAGCGTTGGTCTGCGGACTCAAGGGTCCCAGGTTTGATTCCGGTCAGGGACATGTGCCTTGGTTGCGAGCACATCCCCAGTGGGGGGTGTGCAGGAGGCAGCTGATCGATGTTTCTCTCTCATCAATGTTTCTAACTCACTATCCCTCTCTCTTCCTCTCTGTAAAAAAATCAATAAAATATATTTTTAAAAAGTGAGCATTAAAATATAAACTAAAACAATAGGTATTAAATGATGCATTCTTCTTTAAAACAATTTTACAGATGATTAACAGAAACTAAAGTATCTACACTAATAAAACAGAAAAATGCTAATTGACTGTACCTTCGCTACGCCCACAGCCAATCAGAGCGAATACGCCCACAGCCAACAAAGATGGCAGTTAATTTGCATACGCTGAGGGAGGGAGGAGTGAAGACTGAAGACAGCATAGAAGGAAGAAGGAGGGAAAGTGGAAAGCAAGGCGGCTGCCAGAGGGAAAGCGTGGGCAGGGCGGGCAGCAGCGGCGGCTTGCAGGAATCTTCCTGCAATGGGTTCCTAGTCTATAATAATAAAAGCAGTCAGACATGCCTCTCACAATCCAGGACCACTGGCTCCGAACAGCTAGCCTGCCTGCCTGCTTGATTGCCCCTAACCACTCTGCCTGCCTGCCTCATTGCCCCTAACCACTCTGCCTGCCTGCTTCATTGCCCCTAACCACTCGCCTGCCTGATCACCGCTAATTGCTCGCCGACCTGATCGCCTCTGCCTTGGCCTCTGCTGCCACGGCTTTGTTTGGAAGGTTGTTTGGCTGTCTAGTATAATTAGCATATTACACTTTTATTATTATAGATGGCTGTAGAAGGGTGATGCCATGGCAAGGTATGGAGTCAAAGGAAAGACTTCTTTACAAACATACATTGTTTTTCTCCTAAAACAGCCACTGAGAGCATCTAAATGAGGCTTCCGTAGGTCGCACTGTACTTTTCTTGCTTTATAGAAGTCTCAGCCTCTGCTCAGAGAAACACTGTTACATGTACTCAAGGGATCTGCCAGCCCACTTTTTGTGATTTCCTTTGTTTCAGCAACTCTTAGCTACCAAAATCAACCAGAGATAGTTCTTCTAAAAGCTATGACTCTTAGCTCTCAAAAGATGGATAAGGTCATTTTCTTTTCCAGAGGACCTGGACACTAAACATCATAGTTTAAAAAGTTTTAATTAAGAGATTGAAGCAGAGTTTTCTTTCAATACAAATGTAAATGTTGCTATCTAACCCCTCAATTCCCATACACTATTCATTCCCCTGCTATTATTCAGCCTTAGGGCAAACTAAAAAAGAGTTTAAAGTTGAAAACAAAACAAAACAAAAAAACCCAGGTCTGGTGTGTCGTATCTAGCAGGTGGTGGAGTACAATTAGAAAGCATAATTACTAGATTCTTCTCTTTCTATATTTTCCCTCAATGCTTATCTCCCCCCCCACCCCCCCTCCCCCGCCACACTTCTGTCTCATGATAAAGTCTAGCACATTAAAATAAAGATGGAGTGCTTTGGCCTTTAGCTTTGAGGGGACAGTGTATTTAGGTTTTTCAAATTAACAGCTAAGCTCATGGCTCTAGAGATTTTAAAAACTATTAAATCAAATTTTAAAGAACATACTGTAAAATTATTTTAATTTCTGTGTGTGCTATGTGATATTTCTGGTTCTCTTTCACACTTAAAGCTCTCATTGAGAATAAAACAGTCTTCTGCATTAAACTGTAACATGATTTGGCATTTATATATCCTGTAGGAAAGAATGAAACACTACCTGCTTTAAATTGTGATTTCTAGAAGGATTTCTGGATATAGTAAAGCCTCAGATACCAAAAAATAAAGGTTTTGAGATTGCCTTGCCAAAGCAAAGATTCTTATGTCTATTTTTACTCAAGACTAAATAAAGGTACCATTTCTAATCCAAGAACTTCACTCTGCTGTCTTCCATCACATTGACATTTTCCACAGGCATTTCTTGTTTTATTTAATGTACTTTTTATACTTTTCCTTAATATGATATCTCAGAATTCTTGTTGCTAAGTATTAATTAACATGTAAAATTATGATTAAATTGTGACTAGTCTGCACATTGTCAAAGGTGTATTTACTATTTTCAAAGCTTTATTGTTCTTGTTAGCTTTGACTTCGGAAATAAATATTCTAAAGAAAATTTCCAGGAAGACAATTCAGATACTTTTTTAAAAATTGTAGAATGAAGCAGAGCTCTGAATGAAATATTGAATGGAACTTTCCTACACTGTAAGAGATTTCCATTGCCCTCCATATGTAGCTGCATAAAGAATAGTTTTAGTTAAAAGATTTAATTTTCCCACAGCTATAGCATGCTGGATGATAGTACAATTTCCCCAGCTGCTAAATTTAATTATTTTGAGGTATCTTATTCATTATAACTCAAGTCCTCATCAAAGTAATTCATTCATCCCATTGGGTATTCAACTATATGAGGTCAAATTATGTCTTTCATAATCATTTTGTAATCAATAAGTTATTGATTTCAAAGATAACTTGGTTTCAAAACAGAAAACATGGTTACAGGCATATTATTACTATGAAAAAAAGATTTTAAAATATTTTATTTCACAAGTTCCTGAGAAGGCAATAGATATTGTGCGTGTGGGTTTTTTTGTGGGTTTTTTTTTTTTCCATTTGTTTTGGTTTTCTGTTTGATTTCTTTTAACTTTCCCGAATTATGCCAAAAATTTTATGATATTATAATAAGTGTCATTTCTGATGTGTCAAATAATACTTGTAATGCAATCTTTACTTTGCTCTACATTTTCCCCCATAAAACATGAGCAAGAGGAATTCTCACTTTATGTGTAACATATACTTTACCCAGTGAAAGACTCAACTGAAAGTAACTGTTGAAGCCAGTAGCTTTGAAAGTTTAGGAGAAAATGATTAGAAACTGATATGAGCAGAACTAACAATATTAGGGCAATAAATTAGGATAAAATAACCAGATTTATCCATGCTTATTCTGCAGAACATAATCTCCTAACATTTGAAAAAACACCCAACCTCTGTTTTTGGATTAAGTGACTTGTCTGCATTTTACCACTTGTTTAGAATAGCCCATTGGTTATATCATTTCCCCCAGTATGATTAGACAAAATCAAAACAAACAAACAAAACCCCCCCACAAAACCCAGTCTTGATAAAAGCCATATTGTTCCTACATATCCCATAATCCTAAAAGGAAACACAGAGGTAAAGGTTACAAAAGGGTTTTCTCTGTCACACCGTGGAATCTGTCTTGCTTGCAAGTTGAAAGACTCCTGAAGAACCCTTTCTTGCCATCAAGAATCCAAATTAGCAACAGCTTGCAAAGATAATCAATTCATTTCAGTGTACTCAAAATGGGCTCATTATTATTAATTTTTGCCAACTCCCAAGCAATTCATGAACCATTTTTAGATTTTTAAAAAGCAGTTCATGAATCAGACAAAAAAAAAAAAAGTTTAAAAGGAACCCATCCCACAATGAGATGATGACTCAGAGTCCTTTGCTGTCGCTGTGTCAACTGCCGAGCATCTGAAATCTGATGAGGATGGGGCTGATAGAGAAAAGGCCATGATGAGCATGAAACAATGTGTTGAATTTACATGTTAAAACTTCTTGTTGGTTTTGGCAATTTTTGCTGAGGATTATTGAGAAATCCATAACATCTGGATGTGGGGGAGAAGCTCCACTAAAATGATGAAGTTTATATTGGTCGACAAGACTATAAATGGAAAAGAAAGTAGTTTCTTAACACAGCTGTTTCCAATTTTGTTAACATTTTAGGCCAAATTCACTTGAAAAAAAACACACACATAAAACTCTAATGTTTGAGATATACTTTACAAGTTTGACTTAATATACACATGCTGAAGACATTCTTGACTCAAACTAATATATCCAGAGGATGGACAAATGAGCCACTGGCCTAAGTCTGGGCCCTAAACTTGTCTTTGAAATGGACATTAACATAAGCCATTTAACTAAGAAATTTGGATTTCAAAGTCAAATAATCCCTTTGGGTTAATTTGTGTTTTAAGTTTTTTAAGTGGACTAAAACCATCTGGCACTGTCTTATTTTTCAGTACATATCATATCTTTGATGTCTTAGAAAATAATTTAATGGGTAGATTATTGATTAAAGCTCAAAAGATTTAGATATTTTCCATTCTTACCATCAACTAGGTGATTTCTTACTCATCATTTCTTATTTTTGAACTATATTGTCTCCCTCTGAAAAATTAAAATTATGTAAAAATACATATTGAAAAGAGCACAGAATAAATAAAATGCATATATATATATATATATATATATATGCACAAATGTACATATAAACACAGATAACTTATTTGAGTAAATGTCACCTTGGCTTCCAATTTTTTACTTCCTAGTATTAGTTTTCTGACATCTTTTTTCCTATATTTTAAGCAGGAAAATAAGGCAAACATTTAAAAGTTCTCTATTCCATATTATCTTGGACTCTTTTTTTTTTTTTCCTTTTCTTTTGCGTTTCCTCTATTGCAGCCTTCAAACAATTTTCTGTTTTCTAGCACAAGGAACTAAAATGAAGTAAGAAGCACAAAGATAAACAGGCTTCCCTATCATTTTCATTTTATGAGCCTCTGAAGTCATTATGCAGCTAAATAAAATGGGAGCAGCATCTTTGTAAAGTGTTTTATTAACTTGTTGATGCTTTTTGGCTAGAGATGACTCTTAAATATTGATGACAATTATAATTTACTTCCTATGCCTTTATTTTCAGATTTCAAGACTTGGTAAAGGCATGAGCATACCAGTATCAGATAGATTTGTTAATTTTCCTTGACATAAGTAAAGTCTGGGACAGCAAGATGTTTTAAAGATCATCAACAATATGATCAATACAGATTGCCAAGATCAATTCTGGAGTCTGACTCTGCCTGCTGTGAGCAGTTGTCACAATGTTCTTTGAGAAAATTGGCAAGAAATGATAAGGATTCTGTCAACAGACACCCATCAATAGAAAATAATCGCCCTGCAGACATATTGCACTCCTCTTGCCTTTTCCTTGCAAACAGGTCATAAATAGGGAGAGCCTGGCTGAACTTTATAATTAATCAAGTTAATATAAGAGATCTTATGTAAGATCTCTGTTATAAATAGATTAAAAGCATTAAATGGGAAAAGGCATTTCTCAATTTACAGAGTACTTCAGAAGCAGTACCTTCTGTACGAAATTTGTTTGACATCTCTATAAATAATTTTCAAATTGAGTGAGATCCCTTCTATAGATACAAAGTTTGGCAATTTGGGGAGCTTGTTGATTGACTTTGGTGAAGAGCTTTAAAAAAAATTCATAGGTTTACCACATCTCAAAGAAGCTGGATATTTGATTGACTATAGCATGCCTGGTTTTATAAGGTTCCTCAGTTTTTAATTTGGAACCTAAGGATCCTGGGAGCTTATGAGTACCTTCAAGATGTCTGTGAATTGTCTAAAATCAAATAAAAATATCTGTGGGTATGTAGACATTTATATTTTTTATGGAGATAAAAATCCTAACAACTGTCTTATTTTCCAAGGCATCTATGAAAATTATGTTAAAAGGAAGAAAGGAAGGGACAGAGAGAAAATGTTATGTAAGACAAAAGTATCTTTAAAATTTTGAATAACTTAACCCTACCTATGCATTCATTCATTTAGAAAAATGAATTCTTGTTGAGTGAGTGCTTAGTATGTGCCATCAGTGAACTAGAACGGCAACAAAAGGCTCCACCCTTAAAGAACTTATATTCAAGTGTCAGGAGAAAGAAAAAAACATATCAAGTTTTATCTGATGCAAACCCAACCTATAACTCTACAATAACTTTACTCATTTTTGTAACAATGGTATTCGGAAACAGCATACACATTGTTATTGTTATACACACAAAGAGGTACCCCTTTTAAAAAGCAAATACTTTCTAATACGACCCTTCTAACAATTCCATAACAATAGAAGCTATACCTTGTTTTAAAGAGTTGTTCCTTATCATGGACACTACTGACATCTGAGCCAGATCATTCTGAACCTCTGAATAATCACAACAGATAATCCTGTTGTGAGGAGCTGTCCTGTGTACTAGTATTGGTTTAGCAGCAATCCTCATCTCTATGCACTATATGCCAGTATTGCCCCCCTTCCCAGGTGTTATAATTAAAAACATTTCTGGAAATTACCAAATGTCCAATAGGGGCCACATATCACTCCTGTTGAGAACTGCTACTCTGAGGATGCATGTGTCTATAGCTCAAGCCTATGGCAAGGCATGCAGTGATGAATCAATGTTTTCATTGTCATGGAGAACTTCACATATCTTGGAGAGAATTCAATCTTGAGGGAATAACATTTGGAATTCATCAGTATACAAAAATTCTACTAAAAAAACATACCTTATCCTAGAAGGAAGGTTTTTTCTCCTCTTGTTCCTCTCTTTCCCACTTTCTTTTACTTCTTATTTACTTACTTATCTTTTGACTGTTTCTCTTTCACACCTAAGCTAATAGAGGCCAGTGTTATAGGCAATCTCTTACTTAATCAGAATTGGTTTTATGTTAATAAAATGTAACGAATATTGGAGATACTCATCTAATGGGAGGATTATCTGGTAAGAAATACAAGATAAAAAAATGAGTGAACGTTAAAAAAATAAAGATGGATACAGATTTGTTGATACTTTTCTTTCATTGCAGATAAAAATGTCAAATTATTCCAGAAGTTCCAAACTCAGTAGTAATAGCTTTTAATTTTTGCTCTGTCACTATCATTCCTGTAATGAAAATACCTCACCTTCAGTTCCAGAAAAAAAAAATAAAAGGAAAGAAAAGAAAGAAAACAAGGGAGTATTAAAGTAGAAGAAAATGAAGAGAACCAATTTAATTAGAAAATATAGAGGCAAGGAAAAGGAAAAAAAGGTAGGGAAACAGGACAGAAGATGAGAAAATGCAGGTGCAAAATAGAAATAAAGAATTCAGGAAAAAAGTGAATGGAAATTATATATATTTTAAAGAAATAAATGGGAGCCTATGCTGACATGGGGAGAGAACAGAAAACTGTATTCACAAATAAATCAAATGAATTTCTAAACTAGCAGGCATAAATAAATTTGCTACATCTTTTCTTATGGATTTGCATATGTGAATATGATGCTTGGAGATTGGCCCTAGAGGACACTTACCAGGCTGACATACTAGTAAGACAAGGCCATGACTCTTTTCTTCAGGCAAAACCTCTCCAGCTCCTCAAGCTAAATGACAGTCCCCTTAGTGTATTCTATATATACTCCAACTTATCAATACCTTCCCACGCACATTCAAATACTGTGTCAGCGCTGTTCACCATCTAGAAAAGTTTTAAACCACCTTTTTAAAACTTCTGTTATTGTTCCCTAAGGTTAAATTCACTTGTTTTTTTTTTTGACAGCTACATGATATTTTTTACTCGTGGGTTCTTATTGCAGATTAATAACCCAAGTCTTTCCCTTGTACTTTGTATACCACTTTTATCTCGAACAAGAAAAATTATGTTGAGATTCCAAATGCAGGTTTTACAATGATCAGTGTTGGATTTAGTCCATTGCTCAAGATTATTCAGTTATTTTGCCCAGAATTTCTCAAATTCAAAGCGTTTGCGTTCTGATTACATGTAACTTGCAAGTTTCAATAGATTGTCAAGCACTATTGTTTTTTGTCCAATAGTACCTCTGCTTTCTTGCTATGATAGTTGGTCTTCCAATATAGAGGCTGAAATACAAATACTCACTTTCCCAGCCTTCTTTGTGGTAGGTCATGGGCATGTAACTTAACCTTGGCCAGTGGAATTTGGATGTCTTCTCAGGGCTTTGTGGCAAAGTTTTGCTCCATAAACATGCAATGGGTATGGTTGTGCCTGCATATGCTACCTGGATCTGCCACAGCTGCCTTGCAGCCAGTAAGGAAGACAACAGTGATAAACTGAAGTTGGCAGAGAGGGAAGGAAGATCAAAAGCTCTGGTTCTTTGATGACATCATTAAGTCACACGTTGAGCTTAAAACAGTTCCTTCTAGATAATTTTTTACATGAGATTACACATATCTTCACATTTAATTCACTTTGAATTGTCTATTTGATTACTTATAGCCCAAAGAATTCCAAGTGATATAATAAATGTCTTCTATATCTTTTTCATGCTTTCCTTGCGTTTATTTTTCAATGCATTAATTTGGTCTTAGAGATATAAGCATATTTAGAACTGGCTCTCTTAAAGAGCTTACCTATCACAAGTCTCAGATCCCTCTGTGAGTCTGCTTTATTTTTAAAAATTCATTCCATACTTTTTTATCTATGACTCTTCCTGGAACTATGGAATTTAGTCCAAGTGAGAGAAATATGCAGAGAAATAATATTTGAATAGTGTATGGAGACAGTAATGAAGAAAGAGAGGAAAGTCAAGAGTGAGCGCTCTGGAAATCCCTGTTTTTTTTGGGAGTAGAAAAAATTAAACAGTGAAATAGACTAAAGAGGAAATATCTGAGATGAAGGGGCACAGAAACGTTGGTACCATATATTAACAGGAAGGAGGCAATTGTGAGAAATATTTGATAAATTCTTGGACTGGATCTTTTAATGTCCCTTTTGCCCTCATTCTTTTTAGAAAGGCTATGGATTTAAAATCTACCTTCCCTGAATTCCTGGCCACTGGACCTCTGGATGTGACTTGTATTCTCTTAGATACTCTTAGACAATGTCTAAAAGGTGAAAGAGAGGCAGAAGTCATCATCCTATGGCTAGTGGCTGACAGCAGTGGGCAGACCCCAAGTTCCAGTGTCTAGGGGTCCTCCTTGTGGTGTGAGGTCTTTGCAGCTGTGGCTGTGGTAAGAGTAGCAGGAGCAGCTGCATTCCCAACACCTGCATCAAAGCAGCAATGCATGACTTTCAAACCAATGATGCAGAGGCAGGCTCATGAATTCTGCCCCACCGGGACCCCCAACAATTTTGAAGCATCTAATTCCCTGCAAGAAATCTTTTCAGCTTGAAAAGTGATAGAGAAATGTTGGCAACATGGTCAACTAACTGGAAACACTTAAGATCATGACTATTAAGAGAACTTTTAATAACAATTACAATATCTAGAAACCATTTCAGCAGACTAATGGGAACACAGATTCAGTTACCAGGAAGTAAAATATACAACTCAGAAAACTGTTGATTACAAGTTAGAGAAAACAAACTCAAACTTTCATTAAAAAACAACAACAAAAAAAACCCCAAACACACACACACACACACACACACAAACAAAACAAACAAACAAACACAAGAAAAGAAAATGTGTGCTGTACCTGGGTTTGAAGCATATTTTCACCAAGTGATATAAGCAAGTTAATTAAATCTCTCTCTCTTACCCTGAACTCCTGACATTACTTATCTTTGATGATTTCCTCCCTCTCCCTCTCTCTCTCTCTCTCGATAGGTGAATGACTTTTGACAACCTTAAAATCACAATATCCAGACAATTATAAATAATTCCACAGGAAAACTCAGATTCACCCTCATTGGTTCACATGCTCCCTTTTGGATTAACCTCTGTATCCAGAAGAGCTTTTATGTAATACTAGAGGCCCGGTGCATGACATTCGTGCACTGGGGGAGAGGGGTCCCCTCAGCCTGGCCTGTGCCCCCTCGTAGTCTGGGACCCCTAGGGGGATGTCCGCCTGCAGCAGAGGTGGGAGAGGCTCCCGCCACCGCTGCTGTGCTTGCCAGCCATGAGCCCAGCTTCTGGCTGAGCAGCGTTTGCCCCTGTGGGAGTGCACTGACCACCAAGGGGCAGTTCCTGCATTGAGCATCTGCCCCCTGGTGGTCAGTGTGCATCATAGTGACTTGTTCTGCCTTTTGGTCTATTTGCATATTAGCCTTTTATTATATAGGATTTTTCAGGTGTGTCAGGTACTCACCTCTTTGGTTACTTCACCAAAACCGCATGAACAGGGAAGAACATTTCTACTAAAAGAGGGAAATACTGTTACCACAGAAAATGAGGGAAAAAATGATGGAATAAAAACTAATAAAGTTCCTGTACAAGAAATAGGAAGTAGGGAGAAAGGAGATGTTAATGTTTTGAGTGAGATTAAGGCCAATGTAACATGTACTAGATATTAGAAACTTGATGTGTTTTTATACTGGGAGAAAGAAGTACCTTAGGGGAAATAGTGTGATTTTTAATGAGAGAAAGCAGAAATATTTGCTGAGTCTCCAAATGGATGGAGAAGTGGAGAGATCTAATTTGGAAAATAGAGAGGTTGTTTATCTATCATCTATCTGTCTATCTATCTATCTATCTATCTATCTATCTATCTATCTATCATCTATCTATGAAATACTTTTATATTTATGTGTATACCTAGTACTTATAAATGAATGGTCATAGATAATTTTTTATATATGGTCTAGAAACATTGGATGTAAAGAAAAAATAAACTGAAAGACTTCTATATGATTAATCTTAACAGAAAACAAAATCAATTGCTGAAAATTGGAAACTTAAGAAAAGAGGAAAAGGTTTGACTTTTAATTTCATTTTACAAACTTTGGTATGCTTTGAATTTATATGATAATCAGATACCACATTTATTAAAAACAAAAAATGAGAGAGCCAAATTAGAAAGTGGAGCATTTCTGAGTAATGATAAGAAATAATAGGTGGTTGCTTCAATGAAAATCACAGCATAGTATACATAAATTATATGACAACTGCAGAGATTTTAACCCTACCATTGTCTTTATGAGTCAGGGGAGTCTAAGTAGGTGCCATTGGAAATATGAAGTGTGCAGTGTTGTTGGAGGAAAAATCCAGGTTTCAATCAGGTGGAAGTGGTTGAAGGGACAGTGAGAAAAGTCAAGAATAGAAACATGGGATTAAATCATGGGTGCAAATTGTTGGCTCAGGCTAGCCAGCAGGCAGCATGTGTGTCCCAATGGGGTTGTTCATTTTTATGCTTTTATCCTGGGCTTGTATTCTCTATTAATCACAATTTCAATCACTTACTTTTTTTTTTAACCTCAGTTCTGCTACATACCTGATTTCAGATTTCAGGGTTCTTATGGAATTTTCATATTCATTATCTCACATATGCTCACTTCAATTTTTAACAGATTTTGCCATTTGCAGTTGAGCATCACTGGACAGGGGTGGGCCAGTAAACAAAATAGTTGTCCAAGATTCTTTGAGGTTGTCTCCTATTTCTGGGACTGTTTGGAAGAGAAAAGGACATAATATTTGAGCTGGAAATTAGCTCTAATACTTCTCTCTGTATTAGGTAATCACTTTATCTAATTTATGATCTTTAAAAAAACCCATGTATTAGGATTCATAATATCTGAATCCTTAAATTCTATTCCTGAAAATCTATGCTTAAAATTGTGAAAAATAAAACAAGCCTTATGAATAAAGGCAATCAAGGAAACTTTATATATAATGGAACAGAATTAGAAGAAAATAACATTTCTAATCATAAGGGAATGGATAAGCAAGCAGTGATAAGAACATACCATGGAACCATTAAACATATTTATACAGACATAAAAATTAAGTAAAATGATGTTATTTAAGTAAAGCAAGATAAGTTGCTTACATAGTATAATGTAAAATAAACAGTATGTAAATAAATGTACTTATTTAAAATAAAATTAAAATAGTGATAACACTTTTTCTTAGATTATGTTACAATAGGTTTTATTTTCCCTTTCAATGTTTTTATATTTTCCAGACTTTTCAATTAAAAGTAATTAAATACAATTAATGGTCATTGAAGTAAAACAATTTCCAGACTTTAGGAGAATAACAAATGCCACAAAATAACTCAGGCCTAATGTATGCTTTTAAAAATGAGCTGTATAGAGGGAAACAAAAGCTATGTGTAAAAAAAAAAAACACACAAGAGAGGGATAAAATCTCAAAACAGAGTTAGAGGGAAAATAGGGAAGGGTGGGGGTAAGGGGGAGGGATCAACCAAAGGACTTGTGTGCATGAATATAAGCCTAACCAATGGACACAGACAACAGGGGGGTGATGGCATGAATGGGAGTGTTGGGGGGGGGGTAATGGGGAAATAAGGACACATATGTAACACCATAATCAATAAATAAATTAAAAAAAAAAACAGAGTTAGTAGGTGCTGTGAAAGATAATAGAGTCATTTGGGAAGAGTGATAAAAATGAGTATGTTGTTTCAGAGAAAACAAATTATATTTTGCCCAATATATTTCTGTTTTATTCAAATTTAATATTCTACTACTAGATATTGAATACCTTATTTTATTCTCAGAAAGAAAAGTTACCCCCAAAAAGATATCAAAGGAATTGATTTTTATTTCTCTTCTTCACTCAGTTTGGCCATGACTATTGACTTAGAGAGAAATGCACACTGAAAGAAAGATGTTGTGATTTTATGAATTAAGATTAAATAAAGTTCTTAGAAAATAGTCTGGCCTAGAATAAGGACTATTTAAGCATTTGTTATATAAAAACTTTACTTTTGAGTTGCCTAAAGTACTGCATAAAAAAAAAATCTTTAAAAAACAAGTCCTTAGCCCCCAAATACCAGAAAATAGCTTAGAAACATTATACCTTTTTGTAATGCATTAGAACAACTACAAATGGGTACAAAGCAAATGACTTTGTTTCATCAGACACAAAAGAATGAGAATGGGTATATTCAAATTTGAATTTAAAAAATGAATAAGCACACTATCTTTAAAGGTACTGTAAATTACCAGCTCAATAAATTGCAAAGAATGTGTGTAGCTATTTATTCTTCTGTTCAGGGGAAAAAAAAATATATAGTTACCATAGCAACTACCAAATCTCGTAGTGTGTGTGTGCTGCCTCTATGATATGATCTTTTTTTGTAATAAAGACATGAGTAATATATCATCTGAGCTCTGGTATTAAATGTTTTGAAATGCTTTAGAACACACACATTGCTGATATACATATTTACTATTTTTACTCCCTTAGCTCGCTGACATTAAATACACTCTAAATTTTAACATGTGCTTCGGATATATTCTGAATGTATAACCATATATATCAAATCTCTAAGAACTGTGGAATTGGAGTCAACACCCCAAATTTTTCAATGACTTATAATTGGCTTCCATGGGCACTGCAAAACTGTATAAACGAAAGTTTTTTTGTTTTTTTTTCCTAAAGAATTTAAAATGGAGTTCCATGCCCTGGCTAGTTTGGCTCAGTGGATATAGTGTTAGCCTGGGGATGGAAGGGTCCCAGGTTGGATTCTAGTCAAGGGCACATGCTCAGG
The DNA here is from genome assembly GCF_027574615.1 of Eptesicus fuscus. Classification (NCBI taxonomy): domain Eukaryota; kingdom Metazoa; phylum Chordata; class Mammalia; order Chiroptera; family Vespertilionidae; genus Eptesicus; species Eptesicus fuscus. The sequence continues at coordinate 82,818,100 of NC_072477.1, forward strand.
TTGCGGGTTCGATCCCCAGTAAGGGGTGTTCAGGAGGCAGCCAATCAATGATTCTCTCTCATCATTGATGTTTCTAACTATCTCTCCCTCTCCCTTCCTCCCTAAAATCAATAAAAATATATTTAAAATAAAATAAGATGGAGTTCCAGTTTTTAAAAATTTAAATCTTAAGGAAAAAAATATTCTTTAAAATAAATATAAATAAAAATTTATATTAGAAATTGAACAAGACACTGTTTTCCAAGTCTTCATGTTTCTGTTACATTAAATTAGGGTCCCCTTGTGAAACCCATTTATTCTATTCTAAAATAGAATAGAGACGTGTAGCATTTGTTCACCACTTTTACTAAAAAAAAAAAAAAAAAAAAATGGATATAAACCCCTAAGATGAACTCGTGCCTTAGAAAACCTTAGGAACATGAAATTATGCCTCACTAGTTGATTTAGCTGAAACTTAGATGGAGCATTGACTCATGTTTTGTCACATGTCCTTGGCATCTTGTGGAAGAACTAAATAAGAGACTATTCTCTCTGAAAATCTTACCAGGTAAATAACAGAGCCTAACCCCCAGGATTGCTGATAGGATCCTTTTCATAAAAATTTGACCTAACTGAAATATGGTTAACTTCCTTGCTTTCTTCCCTAAACAAATTAGCAGGAACTACAATAAGCAAAATGAAGTGGAAATTTCACAAATTACAGAATGATTTTAATTCATATATGTTTTGAGTTTTGCCACTTTTTTGTTTGATTTTTTTTTACCTTCCCAGAAAAGGGAAGGGCTTTATTACATTTAATTTTTAATTGAATTGAATTAAAATTAAACTATTGTTACAAAAATTATATGTCACATTTTAAGATAATTGGGTATAGCCTTCATTGTTGTGAAACCAAGGTTAAGGAATCAGTATTATTAAGAAGGTATTTAAATGCTATGTCATTTTTTACATTTTCTTGAATATCAATTTACTGCAATGTCTATTTACTTTGCTACTGGGAAAAAGTATTTTTTATTCTCTCAATTATAACAATGTGTGTCGGGGGTTGGGGGGAGAGAGAGAGAGAGAGAGGAGAGAGAGAGAGAGAGAGAGAGAGAGAGAGAGAGAGAGAGAGGAGAGAGATTTAAGTGCCACCTTCAAAATCTTATTCTTAAAAGGTTCTGTAGTTAATGCTTTTTTACAGATCCATAATTTTAGGAGAAAAGAAAACAGGCATCTAAAGCATAGAAAGTCTTGTACCAAAGTTGCTTAATTTTACTTTTCTGGCAGGTTTCTCTTTTAGAACTTGATAAATTTACTTCTCTTGCATTTTTGTCTGATAGCTTAAAGTTTGTAGTACTTTCATAGACCTGATTACCCATGCTCCTCACAACATCTCTATGAGGATAGAGGGTTTATAGTATTTATTTATTTTTTTATTTCTGCTTACCAAAACTTAGGTTACAATAGAGAGAGAAAGAGCAATGAAAATGACGTGGAAAATTAGGAGAAAGCAATACAAGTAAAAAAAAAAAAAAAAAGATGAACAAAACTAGATGGAAAAATATCCCACAGACTCTAAACAAGTGAATGGAGACAAGCCATTAACAGCCACAGGCATGATAGCCAGATAAACAGAGGAAGCCACTGGGTGTCTGAGAATAGGAGGGCCTCCCAACAGCCTTCACAGCTTCACTGGTTAGCATGTGGGGAAGAACAGCTGGAAATGGGAGGGGCTCTGCCTTTTCCAGTTCTGGGTAAATGCAGAGGCCAACAGTAAGAGCTTGAGAGGCTGAGAGGCAGGAAAACTTACATGAACTCTCAACCTGATCCATCAGAACCCCATCCCAGGACAGTGCGCCCCACTGGACAGAAATGTAAGGGAATGGAATAGCTGTTGAGAAGAAGCAGGGGCCATAGACAAAGATGAGAAAAGGGAATCTGATCTGTGATGTCCTATAAAATAGCCAATAGCTCCATTTTGGATATATTGGGTTACATAAGATGTATCAAGTTAATTTTACCTTTTTTTCTCCTCCATTTTTTCAATGTGACTATTAAAAAGTTTAAAATTACATATGTGCCTCATATTTGTGGCTCTCATTACATTTTTATTGGACGAATTGTACCAGAAGTAGGCAAACAATGGCTTGTGGGCAAATCCAACCTGCCACTTGTTTTCGTAAATAATGTCTTACTAGAACATTAGCCATGCTCATTTGTTCAGGTATTGGATGTGGAGCTGAGTATTTATTTGTGACAGAGACCATATGGTCTGCAAAGCCTAAAATATTTACTATGTGGCCCTTTACAGAAAAAAAAGCTTACCAATGCCTAGTATAGACAAAAAAAAAAAAAAAAAAAAAAAAAAAAAAAAAGAAAGAAAGAAAAAAAGAAAACATAGTCCAGAAAACAAATTAGCCTATTTCTGAGTATTATAAAAACAGTAAGAAAGCAAGTTCTACAATGTTAGAAAGCTTTCTTGAATCTCATCTCATTTTAGAAGTTTGACAAAGTTAATTTCCTATTAAAAAAGAGCAACATAAAATGATGACTGTCAAGTTCCACGAAAAATTATTATACAGAAAAAAGAATAAGGAACAGAATAATACCCCACAGCAGAAAGATAAGTTCGCAAAACAGGATGAAACTAAAATCTCTATTTGAAAGTGAGCTAAAAGATATCAAGAAAATGTTACAATACTTATAAGAAAATCACAAATCTGATTGCAAATGTTCAGAACTGTGTGAACTCAGAAAAAAGAAGTAAAAGAAAAATTACCTTTGAAATAAAGACTAAACTAGTTGAGTGATGAAATCAACAGTGTGCCTTAACAGAAATAGAAGTTGAAAAAGAAGAGTGTTTAAAAAAATTAGAATGAGAGAAAAAGAGAAAGTGACAAATATTGAAAAGAGGCAAAAAAACAAAACAAAACAAAAAAACCCACCAAGTATAAGATGGGTCTTATGCAGTTTGATACTGTTTCATGCCTGAGCTTAAGGCTTAGTAATAAAATAGAGACCACGTAGAAATTCTTAAGGTCAGCACATTAGTTAAAGGCCTGCGATTATATTCCTCCTACCCTCTTCCTAGATGGTAGTTCCCCAATGAGACTTTTAAAATAGTCAAGATTATGAGAAAGACTAGAGGCCGGTGCACGACATTCATGCACTTGTGGGGGAGGGGCTCCCCCTCAGCCCAGCCTGCACCCTTTAGCAGTCCGGAAGCCGACTGATGGCTTAGGCCCGCGGGACTAAGCCACAGTCGGACATCCCTAGCGCTACCGCCACCACCACTGCGCTTGCCAGCTGTCAGCCTGGCTTGTGGCTGAGCAGCGCTCCCCCTGTGGGAGAGCACAGACCACCAGGGGGCAGCTCCTGCATTGAGTATCTGCCCCCTGGTGGTCAGTGCACGTCGTAGCAACCGGTCGTTCCACCATTTGATCAATTTGCATATTACCCTTTTCTTATATAGAATGATGTCTTTAAGCATAAAGAGTTCCTGGGCAATAGAAGGATAGTTTGTGCAGTGCAATGATCTTGCTATTTAGATAGTACACCAAGGGTAAATTATGATGCGTGCCACCATCTCTGTCCTCTCCATCCTTTTGGAATACTAGCACTCCATTTGTTATTTGTTAGCAGAGTACAGAAGAACAAGAGCCTTGTCCTGGCACAAACAGACAGGAAGAGAGGTGGGACATTGGATAGCAGATAGTGAAAGTATTCAATAGGTTCAAGGTGTTAGGAGTGAGGGGAAGAGCCAAAGGGAGTACATTATGGATTACCTGGAGAGTCCAGGACTAACTACACCACCCTCCATGGGTGAGCCACAGACTAAATTAATCAGAGTGAAAATCTGTTATGACCCTCCATAACTTTATGAAGTCTCTTTGGCTTTTGTTGCTTGGATCTCAAATAAAGGACTGATGTAAACTTCTTTGGAAAATTTGAGTATGCTTGATTAATCAACAATCAGAGTACATTCATGTGGGTAATGGCTGAGATTACTAATAATACCCCAAAGCGCTTAGTCATATAACACTTCATCATAGAAATAAAATAAAATTTTTAGCAGGTCACATCTCCCAAGGTGAGATCACATTTTCCTCCTCCTTTGCTGCTAGTTAATGGGCATGTGACTAAGTTCTTCACAATGAGATGTGAGCAAAAAACCTGTGTTATTGTGCCCATAGAAGAAACATCTTGCCCTCCAATTTCTCTTTCATCCTTGCCACCAACTTGAGCATGACAGAAATGTAAGATAAATGATCTTATGGAGCCATCATACTTCACTGAACTAACTTCCAGGTCAAATTCCTCTATGACAAAGTAATCAATATTTTCTCTTATGTAAACTACACTTATATTGATTATTGAATGATGGCAGGAGCCAGCTGCACCTGAATCAGATTATACTGCAGCAGCGAGCCAAATGACATCTCACGGTGGCAGCCAAACTCTTAGCAGGATGGTACAGAGAAATAAAATTAGATGATGCACCAACACAAAACATTTACAAGGAAATTCTCTTTGGAGAGAAAGACAATGGAGCCCAAACCATTGGGTTTCTTAGGCATTGCACATCATGCTTCTGGGAATAACATCATTCAATAGCATTTATTCTTTATTTCTGTATGTTTAAGTAGAAAAGTAGAAGCCCCCACTCTCCATATGTTCAACTTTTGTGAAGTGAGGGAAAGAGGAAAGAGAGTTTCATTTGACATGACTCTACACTGAAGAATAGATCCAAAATGGCTCATTTATTGGTTACTATGTTGATATGAAGTAGTGGTTAATAATTTATTTAACCTCATCTGCCAAAGAGTAATAATATTATCTACATTATCAAGATGTTGTTTACTAAATGAGCTAATACGTGCAAAGCACTCAAATCTGTGCCTGTCACATACTAAATCTTAGATGACATAGTGGAGGAAAAAGCCTCAGCCATCCCGAGGGCAATGACCAAAACGAAAAAATATTGGATATTACTACCAAGTATTGCAGTATTGGCTGTCCATGAGATAGCTGCCACTGAGAATGATCCAATATTCTGTGGTGAATCAGCTAGTTGCCTGTCAATTTGGAATTTGTATAGTTGAGAGAATAACTCATCATGGTGGGAAGGGAACTAAGACCCAAGAAAGTAAAGCCCAAGTCAGGATTTCTTAGAGAGAGGTGAGATAAAGCCAGTAGGATAAGAAGGCAGACTTTAACTAAAAATAACAGTGATGGGTGTGTTAACTAATGTTATTGTAATCATTTGTCAATAAAGATGATTATTAAATCATCACATTGTACATCTTATACTTAATGTTATATGTATTTCAATTGTTTTTCAAGAAGCTGGAAAAAAATAAGATGTTTTTTCAGGTTATTATGTACAACAGAAATTCATTCATTTACCTGCTGCTAATATTTCATTGAACAAATAAATATATTTATTTATTTATTTATTTATTTATTTATTTATTTATTTGTACTTCTATTGATGGCTATTTAGATAGTAAGAATTTTTTACAGTTATAAACAAGGTTACAAATGACCACTCCTCTCTGTGATTTCTGGTATACATCTGCAATGTTTCTCTATATTGTTTCTATATACATATTTGAACTTTCTGGGTCATAAGACAGAGGCAAATTTAATTTCTCTATAAATAACCAAATTGCTTTCTCATTTGGCTCTACCAAATAACACTCAATTCTTTTCTTTCCTTTATACCATGATTCAGACCATAATTCAGAGAAGTATATAATACAATTTTAACACTATATGACACTATATGAACTAACTTATATGCCTTATAAATTAATGCTTACTTCTAATCTAACATAGGACAAAGACAGGGACAGTAGATTAAAACAAGTCTTAGAATTTACAAAATATCAGGGTTGCAAGATTTTTCTGGGTACACTTGGAGGAGCAGTAAAACCAAACTTCTTCACTGCCACATTTAGGTTATTTTTATTATTCCTTGTCTGTCAGTAGTTTTGTAAGCTTTTTGCATGATAGAAGACAATTCAAAAATGGGATATTAAATATAGAAATATACTTTATATACAACTCTACATAAAGCATCTATGTATTAAACTCAAGCAATTGTTAATAAAATACTCATAAATCATTAACATATATTTGCACTTAGTGTACTTAATATCTAACTTTGTAACTGAAAGCAATGCTACTGAAAATCTTACCTTTATATATAAAAAATAATGGTGATATTTTTCCCTGCCATGTTTCTTTTTTTGATGATATGTTTTTAAAAATGAGTACTTGAGAAATAAAGATGTAGACCACATAGGCACTTCTTTCTGCTTAGAAGACACACAGTTTGGAAATGAGAAAGCATAAACCAAAATAAGTTTTCACAAGTGCTCTGAATAAAGCATAAGATGCTTCAGCATGCATGTGCTGCAAAATGCTGTAACATTAACTCAATATTCTAGACAAGTTTTTTCCCAGTTTTTTTTCTGCCTTATCTTGCTAACTGCTACATGCATAAAATGTTTCTCCATATATTATTCATTCTATTCAGACACCATTCTTCAAATATCTTGAAATGATGATAACAAATTGCTGATTTTTAAAAGCTAAATCAGTGATAGCCTCAGTAGTGTACTGTCATTACCTTAGAGACTTCAGACCATTGTTGTATAACTCAGATGTTTAGGACTTGGTATTATTGCTTCTTGTTATTTGTTTTAATTGAATTTATTAGAGTGACATTGGTTCACAAAACCATACAGGTTTCAAGTGTACAACTCAACAAAACATCTGCACATTGCATTGTGCACCCATCACCCCAAGCAAAGCTCTTTTCCCTCTCCATCCCCCTGCCACTTTACCATCCACACCAAGCTCCCACTCCCCTTTCTCTCTGAGGATCACCACACTGTTGTCTGTGTGGATGTATTATGTCTATATGTTTTTTGGCTAATCCCTTCACCTTCTTTCATTCAGTCTTCCAATATCCTCCCCACCCTCTGACAACTGTCAGTCTGTTCCACGTATCCATGCTTCTGCATCTATTTTGTTCATCAGTTTATTTTGTTCATTAGATTCCACATATAAGTGAGGTCATATGGTATTTGTCTTTCTCTGACTGGCTTATTCCACTTAGCATAATACTCTCCAGGTCTTTCTTTCCATCTATACTAATAAAAGGATAATATGTTAATTAGACTGGATAGACCGGATGTCTTCCGGACACCCTTCCAGACAAAACCGCAGCTGCTGCGAGGGCTGAGGTCCACCAGCCGGGGCAGCTGAAAGGGCCGAGGTGGCAGCCCGGGAGAGGTGGCAGCCCGGGCCAGTCCAGCACTGTGGCCCCTTCCTCAGAGGCAGTGGCACGGCCCCAGTCCTGGTGCCACGCCTCCACAGAAGCTAGACGGGGTTTGACATGCTGTGCCTCAACCTCCCAGAGCCCCTCCCTCAGCTGGTGTGGCCCCAGATTGACCCCAACCCACTAGTGGGCAAGGGGCGGAGCCACTGTTAAGAATCAAGGTCCCAGGCCCTGCAGTTGTGGCAGCAGTAGCAGGGTGATGGGGGCGGTGCCTTCCCCTGATCTGCCCGGTTGCCTCCCGCATAGGGAAGCCAAACTGTAGCTTAGGCCTGCACCCTAGGGGGAGCGGGCCTAAGCTGTCAGTAGAACATCCCCTAAGGGTTCCTGGACTGTGAGAGGGTGCAGGCCTGGCTGAGAGACCCACTTAAGAGCATGAATTTTTATGCACTGAGCCTCTAGTTTAATATAATTGTGCATTCAAGAAAGCACATCATCTGTTATTTTTACCTATGCAATGCATTACTTTAAATGCTTCTGCCCTTCTGTTTTGCTAAAACCAATTGTTCTTAGCTAGCAACTCAAATGATTATATCAGTCTATTGCCCCCTAACTATAATTCATGAAATTGGCTACTGTTATCTATTCTTTTGTTTTATTATCAAACCACAAACTAAAGACTGATCTTGCCCTCACCTCCATTTATAACACAGGAGCTAATTTTCCCATGTCAGATGTGCAGAACTATTGCAACAATATGAAATGATATTATAACAAGAAAAAACATTAAATGCTTTTTAAAAATTGAAAGATTCAATGACTTGTTATAGAGGAATGTACTAAAAATTAAAGAAATTCTGAACTGGCAATATGTATGCAAAGGACACAAAGGGGGTGCATAATATACTGGGAATCAAATTTCTTCATAATAAACAAAATTTTTACCTTTCATTTCTCTGGATTAAATAATGTTAGTATAAACATATCAAAGTTAGAATATTTTCTTAAGATTATAAATTTTATATGTTTGTCTTAATCCTATATTTCACTAGATGATTTCAGTTCCAATACAAAAAATATTCAATAATATCTTGAATTAAAATTTTCACAATGAAAGTTGAAAGTAAGTGGAGAACCTATCTCTTTAACTTCAGACATCTTTAGTTATCAATATTTTTAACTTTTTCATTGAATATGAAGTGAAGTACTCATGTTGTAAGTAGCTAATTTAAAGGGCAAGCAAATAACTGAAAATTACAATTTTAAACTTATTTTTGCAAGGATTTTTCCAACATTTATTTAATACAGGGCAGTTTATCAATTTTTTATAATTTTAGAAATGTTAAATAAGATTCTAGAGAACCTAGAGTACTAGCCCTAGTTCTGGCACTAACTGTATTTTAGGAAAATAATTTAGTGACTCTATTTTAAAATGTATAAATAGATAAATGTAGACTTTAGTAACATAGCTTTGAAAACCCCAAAACACAATAGGTTTTGGCACAGCCATAATTACAAAGTGTGTACATAGGGGGAGGAGAGATCCAAATGAGGTGAAGGAGCAGGAAGATAAGCCCAATGAAGCTCCTAGTTTCACAGCTGATACATTCACTAGCCTTCGACTAGTAATCTTGACCTTCAGACAGGCTCCAGGGTAATCTCTGTAAAAATGTCCCCCTTTAAGTCTTCAAATAATATCAATATGAAAATAAAATATATTTTAAACAAATCAACTCTGTTTTAAGCTGATGTGAGAAAAATACATTTATATAGACAAGGGATAGCAAAAGTAGGTTTACAATTGTTCATATGGTAAATAATACCATAATCTATATATATAAAAGCCTAAGTGACCTATATGACCAGACGACCACCTATGACATGCACTGACCACCTGGGGGGAGGTGCTCAATGCCGGAGCTGTCCCCTGGTGATCAGTGCGCTCCCACAGCCAACCTCCTACAGCTGGCCAACCTCCCGCAGTCCCTCCCCATGGCGGGTCGGCCCCAATCAGCTGATTGGCCCCCATCAGGACTGGGCAAGATGGTCCCTATTGGCCCCAATGACCAGTCAGGCTGAGGGGCCCCACCTGTGCACAAATTTATGCACCAGGCTTCTAGTTAATAAATAATAAAACAAGAATAATCTCTATGTTTTGCATACTCACACCTGCAAACCTACTTTTACTCACCGCTGTATGTAAAACATGTTTTGTGGACATGAAAAACTAGTCAGAATAAAATTTTCTTCTCTAGAATGCCAAATATGATGATAGAAACACATTTTCATTAATACCTAATGCACTCAAAAGGTCTTAGAACATAGTTCCCTCTCTTTTCCATCATCCTAAATTTATTCTCTAGTTTCTTAGTTTTCACACAAATTTATGCAAGTAAGTGTTGTGATGATGGTACCATTTAGTTGTGGTCAATATAGAATACTACACAATGAAAGTCTTCACTGCTGTTGCCTCTTTTCTCCCTCAAAGGAGTAGTCCTTATGACATGCTCTCACTTCTTCCTTTACAGTTTATTCCTAAATTAAATTTATTCATTTAATAAAGTCTTTTTTTAATCATATGAGCACATATATATTTTTTTAAAATACATTTTTAATTGATTTCAGAGAGCAAGGAAGAGGGAGAGAGGAATAGAAACATCAATGATGAGAAAGAATCATTGATTGGCTGCCTTTTGCACACCCCCTACTGGGGATCAAATCTGAAGCCTGGGCATGTGCCCTGACCTGGAATCAAACTGTTGACCTCCTGGTTCATAGGTTGATGCTCAACCACTGAGCCATGCCAGATGGGCATGAGTACATATATCTTTGTAAATATCTTATTTCCTCAGGTCCCTAGGCCTAGCCAGTGATCAAGGCCAATCTGTGGGGCAACCAGCAAGGTGATTGGGGAGATACTGCTGGCACTCACCTTGGCCAGCCTGGCACCGCCCACTCACCAGCCCCACCCCCGCTGCCCCGCTAGTCACCTCCCTCTGAGGGGTGACTGGCGGGGCGATTGGAGGGCTCCCACTCACACCTGCCTTAGCTGGTCTGGGACCTGCGGGCTGGGATAGCTTCTGCATTTAGCATCTTCCCCCTGGTGGTCAGTGCACATCATAGCAACCGGTCATTCTGCTGTTCGGTTGATTTGCATATTAGGCTTTTATTATAAAGGATAAATATAATACCTCTTACATTTTTAGCCTTCACTTCTTTTTATTTTCCTTTACCAAAACAAATCTAATCTAGTCTAATAATGCATAAGGTTTCCAGTGTCAAGAAATAGAAATCTGGTGTTTCATTATAATTAGACAAAATAGATAACTGGTATCATTGGTTTCTGTAACCTTGACTATACTCAGAAGTCTTTTTTAAATGCTTCAGGTACCTTTTTTACTTGCTTGCAGTTATTCATTCTACTTCCTCAGTAAACATTTCTTGAGCACTATGCACTCACATTGTGTTATTCAGTGGAAATGTGATAATAAGTAAGGTACAATCCCTGACCAAAAGTTAGGAAAACAAATATCTACACTAATAAAAGAGAAACATGCAAACAGACCATACCTCCGCTACACCTACAAGCCATGCCCATCAGCCAATCAGGAGTGAGTATGCAAATTAACCCAACCAAGATGGCTGCAGCCACAGAGTGAGCAGGAGGCTTGGGTTTCCCCTGGCAATGGAGGAAGCCAAGCTTACCACCCACTCTGGCTGGCCCTGGCCTCCACTCAAGGCTATGAAGTTTCAATTATAGAAGATAAATAAATCCCAACAAAAATGGTGGCAGCCATGGAGCTGGAGAGAGCAGGAGGTTGGGTTGCCCCCAGTAATGGAGGAAGCCAAGCTTTCTGGCCGGCCCTGGCCTCCACTCAAGGCTACAAAGTTTCAATTATAGAAGATAAATAAATCCCAGATACCAGGGCCTCTGCTTGGGTCACTGGGGGGTGTGGCAGGCCTGCAAACCACCACAGGCCCCTTGCCCAGGCTGCCCCATGCCCCAAGGGAACCCTCACCCTGAACTGGGACACCCTTCAGGGCAAACCAGCTGGCCCCCACCCATGCACCAGGCTTCTATCCTATCTAATAAAAGAGTGATATGCAAATTGACCATCACTCCAACACACAAGATGGTTGCCCCCATGTGGTCAAAGATGGCTGCCTCATGTGGACACAAGATGGCCACCACAAGATGGCCAGCAGGGGAGGGCAGTTGGGAGGGATCAGGCCTGTAGCAGAGGGCAGTAAGGGGTGACCAGGCTGGCAGGGGAGGGCAGTTGGGGGTGACCAGGCCTACAGGTGAGGGCAGTTAGTGGTGACCAGGCCTGCAGGAGAGGGCAGTTAGGGGCAATCAGGCTGGCAGGGGAGCAGTTAGGCATCAATCAGGCTGGCAGGGGAGTGGTTAGGGGGTGATCAGGAAGGCAGGCAGGCAAGCAGTTGGGAGCCAGCAGTCCTTGGTTGTGAGAGGGATGTCTGACTGCCCGTTTAGGCCTGATTCTACTGGGATCAGGCCTAAACGGGCAGTCTGACATCCCTCGAGGGGTCCCAGATTGGAGAGGGTGCAGGCTGGGCTGAGGGACCCACACCCCCGTGCACAAATTTCATGCACTGGGCCTCTAATATTACATTAAGACTCATTATTCAATTTGATTTATTTAATAACATTCATTGCAGCAATGCTATTTAATTTATTTTCAGAGCAAATAAAGTTTACTTAAGTTATATCATGGGCTAAATAGGATGTGTGATAACTGACAACTGCTTATAAGAAGATAAAAACAATTTTTATAGCATTCTTCTCATAAAAAAAAAATAGTCTGAATCTCAACCCACTGCTTACAAGCATAGTTTTGGAACACAACTCATTTATATGTAGCCTGACTGTAATATTATCTTGAACTTTAAATTGCACCTTTTCTCAGGACTCTAAATATCTCCATGTGTAATATCACTGAGTCTTGTTTGTTTATACTTTGCCTTCTTTCACAAATGATTTGAAATAATTTACATATACAACAAGATGATAATGCAATATAAACAAGGTAAAGAGGTAGGGCTATGAAAATATATAAATGTAAAGCAGAAATCCAAGCCTGCCTGGAATGGGGCAGGGCCAGGTGGTCACCAGCACACCTGTGTAGACCATGACGGCCAACAGAGTTGCCAAGTTGACTATGATATGATATTGTACATTTGCACTAAAGCCTATCCTTTGGAGCCTCTTCTGAGTTGCTGCTTGAGAGTGAACCTATAGCTTTTGGAAACTTAATGAGTAGGTTAGAAGGTTGGCAAGCCTTTTGAAAATGATTGCTTGAACACACAAAAGTCACATGTCTACCTAGAAATGTGTTTCAGAGTGGCCTATAGAAAAATTTATGAGGTTATCACAATAAGCCACCACAGGTTCTCTCTAATAATTTATTGATTTATTTAGTTCCCAAAATTTTTATCAAGTGAAGCGAAGATGATTTGGAACTGGAAGATTTTCAAAGCAGATATTTCCAGATAAATAATAATACAAATTACAAAGATATTATGGAGTGTTCAATTGTGGGTAATATATTAACCTGCTGAACCTGTCAGAAAGGATTATTTTCTGAAAGTATTACTGAGTTGCTCAAAATTTAGGTTGCTATGTAAGGTTAATGAAAATAAAATGCTTAAATTTAAGGGGCAATCTGTAAAAAAATATGGTTTAATTTTTTAATAGTTTAAGTAATTCTTTCCAACAAAGGTAGTGGATGTGATTGCCTTTCCTGTCTATTTTAGTGATTGATAACATGGTCTTATCAACAGTTATTTATGATGTTAATTTAAACTTAATTGTGTTATATAATTAAAAGATCTACATCTTAATTTTGGGAACAAGTCATTATTAGTGTAATCAATTGACCAATATTTACTGATCATCTGGTATATTATTAATACTGAACTAGTGAGTTTTGGAAGAGATGTTAAAGTATATGACAGGGGTCTGCTTCTCAGGAAATTATACGCTAAGTTTGTATTTGCAATCCTATATAAACTGATACTCGACTCTTTAAAATCTGTGAAAACACAGTCTCTCTCAAAGTAAAGGAGAAACCAAAGAGACTATGAACACCAGAAGATTTAGGAGGTGTTCTGAATCGTTAATTAATATTAGGATGTGACTGAGATGTGATTAAAACCAAGTGTAGGAAGTGTCTATAATCATTGAAGTGGTAGTTGCCAAAATGCTGTTTCACCATGGAAAACAACTCATCCCTTAATTAAGGTAGAAGTCAACTACTTGAATATGGTTACACAACTCTTTCTTTCAATGCTAAAAGCAGAATCATAGTTCATTTTTCTTTTACGTGAAAGGAGGTGAAATCTGACAGCTCAAAATGAAGCAAAAATCCAAGATAAACAGACACCATTTTGTGCCCACTCACTCTTCTTTCCAGGGTCATACATGTGTAAGTAGCTGTTTGTTTATAGTTGAGACCTTCTGTGGGTAAATCTGGCAAGATATCAAAGACATTTAGCATAGATATTTCACTTTCAATGTGTGTCTCTATTTTTTCCCTGTTGATGAACCAAATATAACACAGGCAGATGACTTTTATGAATTTATTTTAAATCATAAGTGTTTCTTTTATTCTTTTTTTGAATGTTCATCATAGCTGGGAAACAAATATTTGCTTACCACCCCTACCCATTGTAGCACTGAATGGTTGAATAGAACACAAAACTGCATAGCCCTGGCTGGATAGCTCAGTTAGTTAAAACATTACCCTGGCACCCCAAGGTTGAAGTTTCAATTCCCACAAAAGGGCACATACAAGAATAAATCAGTGAATGCCTAAATAAGTGGAACAATAAATTGATGTTTCTTTCTTCCTTCCTCTCTCTCTAAAGTTAATCCTATCTAATAAAAGAGTAACATGGAAATTGACTGTCACTCCAACACACAAGACGGCTGCCCCCATGTGGTCAAAGATGGCTGCCCCCATATGGACACAAGATGGCCATCACAAGATGGCCGGCAGGGGAGGACAATTGGGGGGGACCAAGGCCTGCAGGGGAGGGAAGTTGGGAGGGGGGGACCAAGCCTGCAGGGAGGGTAGTTGGTGATGACCAGGCCGGCAGGGGCAGGCAGTTAGTGGTGACCAGGTTGGCAAGGGATGACTGGGCTATTGGGTGTGACCAGGCCATCAGGGGAGGACAGTTAGGGGTGACCAGGCCAGCAGGGGAGGGCAGTAGGGGGTGATCAGGCCTGCAGGGGAGGACATTTAGGGCAACCAGGCTGGCAGGGGAGGGCAGTTAGGGGTGAACAGGTGGCAGAGGAGGGCAGTTAGGGGCAATCGGGCCGGTAGGGGAGTAATTAGGCATTGATCAGGCTGGCAGGGGAGTGGTTAGGGGGTTATCAGGCTGGCAGGCAGAAGCAGTTAGGGGCAATCAGGCAGGCAGGCAGGTGAGTGGTTGGGAGCCAGCAGTCCTGGATTGTGAGAGGGATGTCCGACTGCCCGTTTAGGCCCGATCCCATCAGGATCGGGCCTAAACAGGCAGTCGGACATCCCTCAAGGGGTCCCAGATTGGAGAGGGTGCAGGCTGGGCTGAGGGACATACACCCCTGTGCACAAATTTTGTGCATCGGGTCTCTAGTCAATCAATAATTTTATTTAAAAAAACTGCCTAATTTGTTCCCTCCTTTAACATCTCTATGTATCTATGAAATTTATTAGTTACTAATATATCTATCAACCTACTGATCATCTATCTCTTTACATAATCTACTAGAGGCCTGGTGCACAAAATTCATGCACTGTTGGGGGGGGGGGGGGTCCCTCAGCCTGGCCTGAACCCTCTCGCAGCCTGGGACCATTTTGGGGGGGATGTCTGACTGCCGGCTTAGGCCTGGGGATTGGGCCTAAGCTGGTAGTCAGACATCCCTCTTGCAGTCTGGGGCTCACGCAGTCTGGGACCCTGCACTCCTTACTGCCCACCTGCAGCAGAGCTCGGAGAGGCTCCCGCCACTGCCCCTGCACTTGCCAGCTGTGAGCCTGGCTTCTGGTTGAGTGGCGCTCCCCCTGTGGGAGCACACTGATCACTAGGGGGCAGCTCCTGCATTGAGCGTCTGCCCCCTGGTGGGCAATGAGCATTATAGTGACCGATTGTTCAGCCAGTCATTTGGATATTAGGGTTTTATTATATAGGATAGCATATTGTGTAAGAATGCAAGCTTTGGATTCAGTTAAGCCTGGATTTGAAGGCAGGATCTACTTTATTAGCTGAATGACCTTAGTTAATCATTTAACATTTTTAAGCATATTTGGTTTGTCATTTAAAACCAGGCAATAAAAACCTTAATTTCATTAGGGATACTGTGAAGATTAAATGAAATAACTCCTGCAAAGGTCTTAGCACATTGATTGGCATACCATAAATATAATTAATTACTAATTTATAATTTTTAGTTTAATATTTTTAGTAGCATTTATTTATGAAAAAGTCATGATTTTATTTAATTCTAGCAAAACTGAGATGTAGTAAATTTTTCTTTGTTTTTTTTTAGCTCCCCATTTCTGATATTTTCACAACAATGATAATTTTTTCTCTTTTCTAATCATAATAAAGTTTACTCAGTGTTCTCTTCTTTCAGTGGCAAATACTTGTATTTATAATTTATTGGACCTCAGACCACTACATTACCTCCTTGTTTCACAGTGTGGTGGGGTTGGTTTGGTTCGATTTGGTTTTGGTTTTGAAGTGATGTCTGGACCCAGTTTGAAGTGCCAGCTAGAGGGCAATCAGTTTCCCTCAAGCAGCTGGTTAAGTTCTGTACCCCAAGTGCAACGGAAGTAACATCTGCAGAGAGAAGGATTTACTTGATTGTTTTTTGTTCAAGGAAAGAAGGGTAAGTATGATTCTGCATGAAGGTGATAACGTAAAGACAGAGCAGTGTGAAAATGTACAATGGAGGGTACATGAGGATCTGGAGGGTATCGTGTGAGACAAAGCTGGATAGGTGGCTTGAACCCATACATGGGTTTATATATTGGGCTTAATTGTTTCTATGTTATCCATTGTGCAGACCAGTGGTTTTCAACTAAAGGCTATTTTGTTCCTCAGAGGACTTTGGGCAATGTCTGGAGTGGGATGGGGTGGGGTGCCACTGGAATCTGGTGAGAAACGAGGGATGTTGCCAACATCCTATGATAAACAAGGCAGCAACCTCACACCAAAAAGAATATTTAACCCAAAATGTCAGTAGTGCAAGATTGAGAGACCTGGGTCTACACCAAGGCTCTCTAGGATGTTTGAACCTGACAGAATATGAAAGATAGAACATTAGAATGCAGAAACAATATTAAAATTTTATAGTTATGTTATCTTATTTTAAAATTTTTGTTTTTTATAAAGTATGTTTATAGCATACACCGTATATATTTGTGGTACACGTATATAATTTATAAATATGTATACATACATTTATAATGCCTGTTCAACCATTTTTACTAATGGGGTACACAGTCAAAAATTTGTAGACTGCTTCTCTAGAAAATAGGAATTCATAGAACATGTAGGTAGGTTATAAAAAAAAAAAACAACTTTGTGCTGGTAATGTGGGGAAATGATGAGAAAAAAAGAAGATTCTGGAGCCATCGAGGAGAACTAGGCATCAATTGCAACACTCCAGGCAAAAATGAAAGGATATGATATAAGGCATTGTGGTTAGAGATGAAATAAAGAGGTAAACTTAGGATATTTTTTAAAAATAGATTTAATAAGAATTTTTGGGTGAAAGACTGGTATTGGGAATTGAGTAAGAGGGAGATGTTGGGAAGTAGCTCTAAGGTTTCTTTGTTTTTGTTTTTTTGTTTTTTCTGCCCCATTCTAGTTGCTAGTAAGCAGATTTCTCTGATTTTCTATAAAGGCAGAGCCAATTTTAATTATCTTTGGGGTGGTGGGTGAGGGAGAAACTCAAGATGACTCTAATGAGTAACTTGTGGATAGTGAAGGGACCATCAGAGATGAGAATTGAGAGGAAATACAGTGGATATCTCTTTTTGAGAGGTGTATAATAAGTTTGTTTGGTTCATTTTGATTCTATAGTCTCTCTGGGAATTCAGATAAAGATTTAGAGACTACCTTATCTGCTTAGGTAAAGCTGAAAGGATAGGTTTGAGGGAGCAACTGAAAACACACACACACAATGATGTTAATAATACTAGTATATTTGAAATGCTATAAATTATCTTACTTATATAGTTTTCCTTGATCCCCACACAGTAAGTAATAGAAAAAGAAAGTTGCATTAATGCAGACCTGGGGATTGAAAGGTTTGGTGGAAGGAAGAATACACGGTTTACCAGAAGTTAAGATTGCAGCAGAAGGATTAATAGACGTGATTTCAGGCAAGGGAAGCAAGGGAGGAAGTAGAGATGACTTATTAAAGGAAGGTAGTGTAGAAGGTTTGTGGAGAAGGTCTCGCTGACGGTGAAGGGTGGATCTAATTTGGAGTAACAGAGTGGGAAGAATGGAAAAATTAGGATTATGGTCTAGGGCAGTGATGGCGAACCTATGACACGCGTGTCAGCACTGACACGAGTAGCCATTTCTGATGACACGCTGCCACTGAGGCGGCCGCATGCCGAGGATGAAACATTTGCTGCTCCCGAGGATGAAACATTTGCGAAATAATGTTTTTTCCTCAAAGTGACACACTACCCGAGTTATGCTCAGTTTTTTGGTGAAGTTTGACACACCAAGCTCAAAAGGTTGCCCATCACTGGTCTAGGAGCACAATTACTGAATTAGTAAAATTTAGTTTTACTAATTATTCCCATAGGACTGCAAAGAAGACTATCATATAGATCAAGATACATACACAAAAGCCTATGAAAGGAATTTGGAAAATAAATCATCCATCACAAAGAATGAATAGAAAAAAATAATGAAAAGAAACTTAATATTTGGTCTTAAATGTCATCTTCTCCTGAATTTTTCTCTTCCTACACAGTTTAGGCAGTAATGAGTATGTTTCATCTGGCCTTCCAGATCGCTCAGTGAATCAAAAAATATTCTTTAAGGCCAATCCTGCAACTGTATTTTCTCAAATAGAGATAGCATAAAAGAGAGAGATGGGGGAGAGGGAAATTCATCATAGACACATTTGCTGAAAAAGTCTGGCAGATGAACAAAACATGATTTTTTGAGAGGTTCTGTAATGGATAGTTCTTTTTCTCACTTATGTACTTATGTGAAAGTAGAAAAGATAGTAAAGTGTAAAAAGAATCTACCAACTTAAAAAAATTACTAAATCTTAGCAGCTTTGACTGTACCAATGTATAGTTAAGTTATCTAAATGCTCTTAAGGCTGCCTTTTTGTTTCCTTTCATTTTGACACCATAATATAATGTTTCATTTCTCAAAATCAGAATGTGAATCAGATAGAAACAGTAAATTGATAAATTCTACATCTGTGATTTCTTCTTTAGCAGTAAAAATAATATGTCATGTCTTAAGGTTGAAGATTATTAACCACAAAACTTTAAAAGTACTGTATTTCAAATATAAATATTTTTTTATCTTCTAGGGGAAGAAGCCAAAAAGCATATTTGAAGTTTTCACATTTTCTCCACATGTTAGTTGGGCTATAATATTTATTTTTAAGGCATAATTAAACAAATACGCCTACTTTAGGAAGAATCTATAAACCATCAATTCTGTTTAGGTTAACAAGAAATTTAAATCGATAATAAAACTTTTGTTGAACTGTCATTGTATTTAGTAATATCTTCATGTTTTTTTATGTTTTGTATATTTCCTTCACATTATGTTAGAAGGGGAAGTATAGATGCTAACAAATAAACTGAAATTCTTCTAGTATACCCAAGATGGCATGTTGAAAACATTTTTCTTAATAATCTCTGCTGGTAATCATTTAGAAATTGTTGAAACTCTAGTGAAGCATATTGCTCGTTACCATTAGAATAGGAAGCTTGCTGGATCCAGGCTGTCATCAACAGGGTTCATTCTTTTAGTCTTGCTCCCCAAATTGCTACCCACACTTCACTTTTAGGGCTATGTGCCCTAAACTATTTATATGATTGTCAAGGACAAATTGTTCTGATATTTATGCTCTGCTGTTTTGCACATTGCTCCATTAAGAACAGGTTTCCTAGGGACTAGGAAATCTGTTTGTTTTATTAGAATTCTTATGTTTGTGGTGTTCCTTTTCATGAGATGATCAATTTTTGGTTGGGATAATGACAAGAGCCCAAAGCCCTTTTTGTTGGGGTAGAGGTTGCCCATTAATGACTGAGAAAATCCTTTAATGTCTTTGATGTTCTCTTTCTGGCTATAAATAAAATACAGAATAAAACTTTGAGGGGGTGGAAATGAGGAACTCTTTAGGTATTTCTTTGTACTTCTGCTTCTCTCAGATGATGGAAAGTCTTATATACCAGCCTCAGAGATGGACCCTGGATGCCCATGATAGGTTATTAAACCTAGTTTCAAACCAAAGAAGAAACCAAGAAATGGAACATATAACAAATTTATTTTAATCAAATTAGATTCTTTTATTACAGCCAAAAGGGTAAAGCAAAGGATTTTCCCTACAGATTAGACATATTGGAACACAAATTATGTATATTAAAAAATGAAGGAAATTACAAGAAAAATGTTCTCAGAGATTTCAAGATAAAGAGGTTGAGAATGAAGAGATCTTGCACCTTTTCACATGGATAAAGTATAATATAGGTTTCTTAGGGACTATGTGGATCTGGGAACCCTGATATAGGTACCTCTCAATCATAGGGGGGAGGCTGACCAATATTTGGGAAAAAAACTGCTCTAAATTTTATCTTTTCCATATATATATCTTTTTTGATATATATATATATATATATATATATATATATATATATATACTAAAATAAACACTAAAGCACTAAAATAAACACCTGAAATGATGAAAAAACATTTCCTAGTTAGCAAAACAAATGTATAGTTTTCATGAGTAATAGATTTAAGAAGAGTAGATTTTAATGAACTAGTCATTTTAGCTTGCTACTGAAAAAGGAAATAATATAGGACTTGTCTCTGAAAATGCTTACTTTGATATCTGGTTTGGTAGATGGGATTTTTGACTTAAAGAAAGCATTTAAATTTTAATCTGTAAATGAAGAAAAAAAGACTGCTATATCTGAATAAGGGTTCTATGGAGAAACATACAAGTGCAGCATGCCATATAAATCCTAAATAATTTCAAATAAAACTTCTTTTTAATGAGTTTAATGTCAAAATTGAACCATTTCAAAGGTTCACATAACACAACTTTATTAATTGCTATCAAACGTGGCCCAGTCCGGGAAATCCATATGTCTCGCCCGTTCCTAGTTCAACACTGCACAGACTTCTGAAAGTGCTTTCTACTAGTGTCCATGAGCCGAAAAAACACCGCCAGACAAATAACACGCAAGATTTTGTGGTTTCATTTTCCTTACTCCTTTATTTCCCTTATTTCCTTACTTCGTATTGTTATACTCTCTCTACTATCAGGGGAGTAGAGCCTGCTGCTTAAAATAGTGCTTAGCAGCATACAGTAATTTTCAATGTAAATTCATGAAATGTAGTGTCCAATAGAGCAACATTTCAGCTTCTTCCTTTTTATTAAAGGGTTGTCTTAAGTTCTGGGCGAAGAATTTGGACACCTGAATTCTTTGGCTTTTGAACTAACCCGAGATGTTTTCTGTCTAATGCTTAAACACTCTTTGTTCTTCCTAGTCTCACTTGAATGCTGAGAGGAAGTCTATTATCATTTCTAACTTGTCAGAGAAAATGTTGTATATTAACTGGTGTCTGACCATGCATGAGAAGTCCCTTTTATCGCCTAGGAAATAAAAACCAGGAGTGTGCTCCATGGAAAAGGTAAGTAGTTCATCTTTTGTTTCTGGGACTACCTTGGGAGAAGTTTAGAACCTTTAGCATAGTCTGTTGAAGTGGAAAAATAAATGAAAGAGGGCTTTAGATGAAATAGTCCACAATTTCAATCTGGTGTACCTACATACAAATGTATCACTTTGGCCAAGTTCAAAAGCTAGGGGTAGTAATATATATCTATTAGTATACTGGTAAATGTAAAAGTACATAATATTAGCTTGAGCCATAAAAATCATAATTTCTGAAAGACAAAAATGGTCAAATATCAGCAAATTTATGTGGTTCTTAATATATAGCGAGGCTCATTTAATTAGGTGAAAATCCATAATGAATTCTCCTTTCTTCTTGTTTTTTTTGTTGTTGTTTCCTTATCAAATTTATTTGCATATAAAATGTTCTTTCAAAAAAAGCTGTCTATCTTTCCACTCAATGTAATAACTGGTTAAAGTACATCTCATTAGATACAAATAGAATTATTAAAATTATGATTTAAAAAGTAAACAGGTCTGGAGTTTGTCCCTTATCCAAATCCACATGAAATGGAGCCACTACTATTCCTGCTTGCTAATATTTTCTAATAATCTGCAGAGTTTTGTTCTCCTTTTGTTATGTTTGGAAATATGAGTGTTAGATAGCATGACTGTGTGTTCAGACTGCCAAATGCCAATAGGAGCAGACTGCACAGCAAGCGAAGTGCGTTTGTTTGACAATGTGTGATACACTATTGATAATGATTTTAAAATGAAAGTTGGTACTCTTGCCTTTTGCTCAGTGACATGAAGTTTTAAAATTGTCATCTTTGTAATTTAGGAGCAATGGTTAGTGCTGTTGTTTATGTTCATCCCTCCTGTCAGTGTATGCGTGTAATTAAAACATAGTCTCCCAAATGCTTTTGAATTTTTTCCAGGACAACATATTTCTTAAGGTACTTGCATTTATTCAGCAGAGACTATTCATGATGTCGCTTGTTTTCTTGATTAAATAGTGTTTACTCAGAGTCTCCTGTCTCCTCTGTTCCTAATTCCTAAGCCAGGACCACTCATCTTTGGGGCCCGTGATAGATGCAGGATGGGCACACAAGGCTTTGGGATTTTTTTCCAGGCTGCTCTCAACTAATATTAAGTAACTTAAATTCTTATTGCTTACAATATGCTTCACAGGAAATGTGGAAAGGAAAGAGTTGGGAATCTTGCTTTCCACCAATATGCAAATTGCTTAGCAGTTTAAAAATGTCATATTATAAGAGTAAATTATTTTTATTTTCATCAAAACAACTTCTCTAGCTAATGAAGATAATTGTACTTGTCTCATACTTGAAGGTCATGCAAAAGGCTATAGAGGTGGGGTCACTGGTTCATAGCAGCACAATTCACCATAGCTAAGATTAGAAAACAGCCTAAGTGCCCATCAGCAGATGAGTGGATTAAAAAACTGTGGTACATCTACACAATGGAATACTATGCTGAGGTATAAAAGAAGGAGTTCTTACCATTTGCAATAGCATGGATGGAACTGGATAGCATTATGCTAAGTAAAATAAGCCAGTCAGAGAAAGATAAATATCACATGATCTTACTCATTTGTGGAATATAATGAACAACATACACTGATGAACAAAAACAGATCCAGAGACAGAGAAACATCAATCAGACCATCAAACCTCAGAGGGAAGGTAGGGGAGGGTAAGGGTAAGGGGGAGAGATCAACCAAAGGACTTGTGTGCATGCATATAAGCCTAACCAATGGACACAGACACCAGGGGGGTGAAGGCATGAGTGGGGGGGGGGATGGGGGAGTAATGGGGAAATAAGGACACATATGTAACACCTTAATCAATAAAGAAATTTTAAAAAAGGCTATAGAGAAGCAGGTGAAGAAAGATGACTGATTCAAGTGTTTGTATCTGTGTGCATTTGTCAATCTTCAGAACAAAGGTAAGACATCCAGCCTTAATCCAGAGGAAATTGCAGAGGA
Organism: Eptesicus fuscus; assembly: GCF_027574615.1. Classification (NCBI taxonomy): domain Eukaryota; kingdom Metazoa; phylum Chordata; class Mammalia; order Chiroptera; family Vespertilionidae; genus Eptesicus; species Eptesicus fuscus. The sequence goes on from NC_072477.1 coordinate 82,841,258, forward strand.
AATTCAGTGAGGCCTGAAGGTGATACAAAGGGAGACTTTCCACATGATGTGGGCCATATAAAGTTGCTAAAATGCTGAAAGTAACTCTGTGTTATCATTTCCGTTTCCGAGATTAATTCACACAGTCTATACTGTTCTGGTGAAATGCCATATACTATTTAAAGGATCTGGAATGTCCCTTCACAAGGATCTGAGAGGAGAATCCTGGCATTAATAGGTTGCTAATATTTGAGGATTACAAAGGATCTAGCAAGGAGACCAGGACTTCATTATTCAAGTTTTGTTTTCCTCTTACTACAAAAGGCAACTTAGAATGTATGTATTTCATGGAGTTACTTAGCTGACAAAAATATGTACCAGCTACATGTAAACATTTCATAGGAGAGCTTACTAACTGGACAGTCATTCCATTTTACCACACTTGCAACTTCGTAGCTGGAGAGGCACTTGGTGTGGCTCAAGAATAAGACGAGGGCACAAGTGCCTGGGGAGGCTCCCATTTTTGTTTCATTCTGCCATAAACTGAAAGCTGCTTGCTTCCTGTGGGAATGGCAGGATAGAGGCTGGAAGTACAGTAGTTCTTGTGTAACCCTAAGACCAAAAGCCACATTCTGATAATGATGAAGTAGAAAGATAGAAGGAGTCTGTGTTCTTGATGGCATCATTGGGTCACTGTGCCATCCCTGGACTGCCTTTTCTGAGAATTATCCTTGAACATAAACAAGTTGGTCAGAATTTTAATTTCTGGTTGCTGGAAATGTTTCTACTGAAACATCCCCGGCCTTCCATTCTCTAAAGGCACTGGTTTTCAGACTTCAGTGTGCATCAGAGTCACCTGAAGGGCTTTCTGGAACTTGGACTGCTACATCCATAGTAGGTCTCTGATAGCACCAATTTGCTGATGCTGATGGTCTAGACACCACAATTGAGAACCATTGCTCAGGAGAATAATTTTTCTAAAACATAAATTTTGATATCACAATCATCTGCTTAAAATATATCAGTACTGCCCTCAGAGCCTTCAAAACAAAAGCCAAGCTCCTTGCAATGGCATCTACATCCATTTCTCCATCTTCGCCTTTGTATCTCTTCCATGTTGACCCCAAGCTCCTGACACATGCAGCTGTTTATAGTTCAGTGATACTATTCTAATCTCTGTAATACCTTCCAACACATTTTCCCCTCTGCCTAGAATGCTCTCCTCTACATTTTCTTGGCCCTCCTAACTTGTGCTTCAAGACTCAGTCTTCACTTTGACTAAGTTACTGGGCTAAGTACCCTAGGTAATTTACTTTTCAGTGTTTTCCATGTAATTTTCTTGCAGTCGAGTCTATGGCATTCAAGAACTCATCTTTATATCCTAGTATCTAGCCTAAGTGCTGAAACATAGGAAGCACTCTGTAAAAAGGCTTGCTGAGTGAAAGACTGAGTATTTGTTGAAGCATCAACAATGTTATGTGTTTATGACATAGTTTTTTTTATACCCCTGGGCTACAATAGAACATCCCTCTTTCTGTGTATATCTGTTTATTATTTGTAATATATACAATTTAATACATTATATATTGACTTTCATCACAGTTTAAAAAACAATTTTGATGGGTGACCTTTGAACATAGTCCTTTGCAAGGGACAAAGTCCTTATTCTCTCTCTCTCTCTCTCTCTCTCTCTCTCTCTCTTTGTGTATGTGGGGTTTTTTTATATAACAGAAATTGAAACCAAAAAATTCTCACAGAACAGATGCCCTTGAAATTGAAAATCACTCCCTCTAATAATGCTTGGCATAATTTTTGTTAGGTTTGTATCTCTGGTATAATTACATGATGATTTTAATGGAAATTATAAAGAAGTATTTTACAAAGGAGCAGAATATTTTATGTGTAGTTATATGTAAATTTACTCTTATAAATATGCAAGGTTTCTTCCTCACATGGGTATTTGCTTAGGGATCACTCTGATAAATGCAAACAAGACTCATATTATTTATTAAAAGATTGCTGAGATATATAACAGTAATTGTCATACCATTCTGTAGAATTCATTCCCAGAATCTGCTGTTGTTCCTATTGACTGATAATACACAGTAAAAATTGTTACATTTATAAATTCTGTTGAGATATTAAAATGTCTAAGGTTTTCTTTTATTCTGATGCATAAATCATTTTTATGTGCATGTAGTTATTTATCAAGCCAATCTGGCTTTCAAATGAGGCAAAAGCTCTGGTTTATACAGTGTGATTTCTGAAAGTATCATTCATATCAATGTTAATCTAATAATAGAATTATAATAAAATTTAAGGGAAGGTAGATCTGTGGAACCTTGTATTATATGATATGATTTATTATGAGACGAATGTTTCATTCCTGGCTGTGTCCTCCCAAGATTAAGTCTAAGGTACAAATAACATTAGTGTCCATTTCACAACAAGATATAGACTAATCTTTCCTCTTGTAAGTGAAATAGCAGCACTTCCATAAGAAAAAAAAAATTAAAACCTTGAGTTCAGTTCACTTCAATTAATACAACCACTTGTTGAAGTCTTCTACTTGATTAGCACTGTTCATATACTTAGGGAAGCACATGAATGCATAGGTGCATAAAGTCATACAGGTAAACACTAAAATTGTTTATATATTTTGTGTTTTTTTTTTTTTTTTGTTAACCCTACCCAGAGGATATTTTTTCCTCTTGACTTTTAGAGAGAATGGAAAGGAGGGAGGGATGGGAGAGAGAGAGAGAGAAAGAGAGAGAGACATCTATGTGAGTGAGAAACATTGATTGGTTGCCTTCTGAATGCACCCTGTACAGGATTGGGGATCAAACCTGAAACCCAGGTCATGCCCTTGATGGGGAATCAAACCCTTGAACTTTCAGTGTGGGGGGTCAACACTCTAAGCACTGAGTAACACAGGCCAGGGCTTTTATTACTGTTAGGTCAACTGCAGAACAAGGGCTTGGTTTCAGCCATGGCAATTATTCATTGCTTATTTCCTAATTCATTGTGCATCAAAATATTTAATCATTCAAGAGATGTTCTTGTTTTCTAAGTGAAACTCAGGAAACGCATGACAAGCCCTTTGAGAGATACTGAGATATTATCATAATGACTTTCTCTATATCATTTAAATTCTGAGGCATGGTCAGAAAATGTTAGGAAATTAAATACATCTGAAGACATATAAGCCATGTATTGTTGAATTTATTAGGATACTGCCTTCTTATTTCTCCATTTTATGGTATGATATCATGTTGGAATAGTCAAGTAGCTCACTGACAATTGATGACATGGTTGACACCATCTCTTCATGTCAAATAAGTCTCATGACACCTATCATCAGAGTCCTCTCCAGGTAGCACCTGTGGAGGCTGTTCTTCCAGACCCGCTCTTGGTCTAAGTATTTTTTCATGCAAGTAGTCACAATGAGAGTGAGAAAACTATTTAGACATTTTAATCTAGGAGGATCCATGGCTTTGCTTATCTATAAATATTTTCTAATTACCAGGCAAATGAGACTCTGTCTCGAGTTTCTAAACTTGAATGTTACCTTTATATGACTTATTTATTCACCACAGTTACTTAAACCTGATCTGTATTTTTATAATAGTGTAGATGGCATCAACACCTTATGCTTAGCTAGCCTTCTGCAGGAATACCCTCCCCACTCTGATGGTGCTCTGAAACTTCACTGTGCTTCACACTCTCTGTGAGTCACTCCCTCAACCCACTTTATCGATACAGTCTACGCTGGGCTACCACAACCCTTAGCCTTTATCCTTGGACCTACCTAATGCTTTTGGGCTGATTTATTTTAGGAAGAGAAGGAAAATAAAATAAAAACAGGAAAGAGCTTTTTGTTAAGTCTTGTTTTTTTGTTTTTTATATATTTTATTGATTTTTTACAGAGAGGAAGGGAGAAGGATAGAGAGCTAGAAACATCGATGAGAGAGAAACATCAATCAGCCGCCTCCTGCACACCCCCTACTGGGGATGTGCCCACAACCAGGGTACATGCCCTTCACCGGAATCGAACCTGGGAATTTTCAGTCTGCAGGCCGACGCTCTATCCACTGAGCCAAACTGGTTAGGGCTTAAGTCTTGTCCTATCTAATAAAAGAGTAATATGCAAATTGACCATCATTCCAAGACACAAGATGGCTGCCCACATGTGGCCAAAGATGGCTGCCCCCATGTGGACACAAGATGGCCAGCAGGGGAGGGCAGTTGTGGGCAGTTGGGGGTGACCAGGCCAGCAGAAAAGGGCAGTTGGAGGAGACCAGGCCAGCAAGGGAGGACAGTTGGGAGGGACCCAGGCTTGCAGGGGAGGGCAGTTGGGAGGGACCAGGCCAGCAAGGGAGGGCAGTAGAGGGAGACCAGGCCTGCAGGGGAGGGCAGTTGGAGGGGACCAGGCCAGCAGAGGAGGGCAGTTGGGGGGGGACCAGGCCTGCAGTGGAGGGCAGTTGAGGGGGACCAGGCCTGCAGGGGAGGGGAGTTGGGGGGGCAGGTCTTCAGGGGAGGGCAGTTAGGGGCAATCGGGCTGGCTGTGGAGCAGTTAGGCGTTGATCAGGCTGGCAGGGGAGTGGTTAGGGGGTGATTAGGCTGGCAGGCAGAGGCAGGCAAGCAGTTGGGAGACAGAAGCCCTGGATTTTGAGAGGGATGTGCGACCGGGCCTAAATTGATGGCTGGACATCCCTTAAGGGGTCCCAGATTGGAGAGGGTGCAGGCTGGGCTGAGGGACAACCGCCCCCCCCTTGAATGAATTAATTTCATGCACCAGGCCTCTAGTTTTTACATAATAAAATTCAGATGAATTTTTAAAAATTAGTTCTATATGGACCAGACTCCAGCAGGAATGTAGGCTTGATCTGTTCCTCTAGTATAGTTTTATATACAAACAAAACAATGATCAAAGTTGGGATACACTAACAAGACAACATTACAACAATACTGCTTTTAAAAAAATCCTCACTAGAGGATATTTTTTCATTGCTTTTAGATAGAGTGGAAGGGAAAGAGGGAGGAGAAGAGACAAGAGAGAGAGAGAGAAGAAGAGAGGGAGAGAGGGAGAGAGAGAGAAAGAGAGAGAGAGAGACATTGATGTGAGAGAGACACATAGATTGGTTGCCTCCCACACTCACTCTAACCAGGGATGGGAACAAACCTGTAACCATGTACATGCCCTTAACCAAGTATGTATGGAACCTGAGACCCTTCAGTGGGCAGGCCGATTGAGCAACACCAGCCTGGGAAAGACAATATTACCTTTAATTTCAATCTCAGATTGGACCAAAGAGAAGTAGATAGAGTGAGGAGCCTTGTTTAAATTAAAAACCTGAAAAATAAAGACAAGATCTAATTTATCAATAAAAAGTGCCAAAATTTAGATTGTACAGTTCTAAAGTCTTAAATCTTGAGATCCAGATAGATTCTAAATAGCACTAGATTCTTCAGATCCCACATCCTATCCAATAAAAGAGTAATATGCAAATTAACCATCACTCCACTATACCCACAAGCCACACCCACCAGCCAATCAGGAGAGAGTATGCAAATTAACCCAACCAAGATGGCTGTGGCCACGGAGCGAGCAGGAAGCTTGGGTTTCACTGGAAATGGAGGAAGCCAAGCTTTACGCACACCCTGGCCGGCCCAGGCCTCCACTCAAGGCTACAAAGTTTTAATTATAGAAGATAAATAAATCTCAACAGAAATGGCATCAGCCATGGAGCTGGAGAGAGCAGGAGGCTTGAGTTGCCCCAGCAATGGAGCAAGCCAAGCTTCCACAGCCCTGGCCTACCTTGGTCTCCGCTCAATGCTACAAAGTTTCAATTATAGAAGATAAATAAATCCCAACAAAAATGGCTGCAGCCACAGAGCAAGCAGGAAGCTTGGCTCTGCTCAAGGCTACAAAGTTTCAATTATAGAAGATAAATAAATCCCAGATACCAGGGCCTCTGCTTGGGTTGCCATGGGGCGTGGCCGGCCTGCAAACTACCACAGACCCCTCGCCCAGGCAGCCCCACACCCCAAGGGAACCCCCACCCTGAACCGGGACACCCTTCAGGGCAAACCAGCTGGCCCCCACCCGTGCACCAGGCCTCTATCCTATTTAATAAAAGAGTAATATGCAAATTGACTATCACTCCAACACACAATATGGCTGCCCCTATGTGGTCAAATATGGCTTCCCCCATGTGGACACAAGATGGCCACCACAAGATGGCCAGCAGGGGAGGGCAGTTGGGAGGGACCAGGCCTGCAAGGGAGGGCAATTGGGGGTGATCAAGCCTGCAGGGGAGGGCAGTTGGGGGTGACCCAGGCCTGCAGGGGAGAGCAGTTGGAGGGGGGGGGGACCAGGCCTGCAGGGGAGGGCAGTTAAGGGTGACTAGGCCTGCAGGGGAGGGCAGTTAGGGGCAAACAGGCTGGCAGGGGAGCAGTTAGGCATCAATCAGGCTTGCAGGGGAGTAATTAGGGGGTGATCAGGCTGGCAGGCAGAAGTGGTTAGGGGCAATCAGGAAAGCAGACAGGCGAGCAGTTGGGAGCCAGCAGTCCTTGATTGTGAGAGGGATGTATGACTCCCCGTTTAGGCCCGATCCTACCGGGATCAGGCCTAAACAGGCAGTTGGACATCCCTCGAGGGGTCCCAGATTGAAGAGGGTGAAGGTTGGGCAGAGGGACATACACCCCCCGTGCACGAATTTTGTGCACCGGGCTTCTAGTATAAACATAAGACACATATTAACAATGGTTTTAGGTAAGGTAAAATATTTGAAAATATTTTATAATAGGTGAAAATATTGAAATAATCTTCAAAGTGTATAGGAAATTTTTTCATGTTTAATACTTCCTGTAAATGTTCTGCATTTCTGGAAAACACTCATGTAGCTAGACTCATATGTGCGATATAAAACTGAAACTCATAGATACGGACAACAATATGGTGGTTACCAGAGAAAAGATAGTGGGGTGTCAAGAGGGTAATGGAGGGATAAGTATATGGTGATGAAAAATGGTTTGACTTTGGGTGTTGGGCAAATAATGCAATATACATATTACATAGCATATAAATGTACACTTGAAACCTATATAATCCTATTAACCAATGTCACCCCAAAAGTTTAACAAAAAATAGGTACACCTAAAACTAGTTTTATACATAGACTCAGTCTTTACTAAACATCTAATATATATTTATTTATTTTTTAAAGTTTTAAGCTAAATTTTGTGATAATTATTTAATTTTTTCTTTATTTATTTTATTATTTTGCTTATTTTTCATAAAAACTGTAGTTAAATATAAAGATGTAATTTATTGACTCATGCTGCAAAGTGTAAGGCATTCATGTCCTAGTTACAGCTGTGCATCAAATGGCAACCTCAGGGCACTAGGTCAATTGTCTTCTCTATAATGCATCATGCATTCCTTTTGGTTTTTCTCAAGTAGATACTTCCCACAAAGGGCAAATACAGCTACCATCCACTCCAGACATTTAATGTTTCTATTTCACTAATTGCAGCTGTAGTTCTTGGCTGAAATATCAGAGATTGTTGGTCAGTCTGTGTCCTAAGTCCACCAATAGTGCAAAGGAAGAGGAGTCAGCCCCACCCTGAACCCAGGAATCAGATAGGGACAGGGACTTCCTCAAAGGAAGGTCAGAACATTGCACCCAAAAAGGGGGAACCAAGGCTAAGCAAGAATAAACAAGAGCTGTTGAGTTTAATAATGATCCTAGAGGTTAAGTACATCTCCTGTAGGAGTTGGTCACAGACCTAGATCTCATGTTTCCAAATGGAGTGCTTGTTCCATTGCACTGTAATTTCATCTGATTTGGAGGAAGCTTATGCTTATTTTGTGGAATGCATTGGGATAGTTATTTATAATTTGTAGTGTTTCCACACATGTTTTCTCATTTGAGGAGGCAATAGGATATGGATGATATATATGTTTTCCATTTTGAATTCTTTTAGCTGTTCCTGGCTGCCTTCACTCTGTTAAGCTGAAGCCCAGTAGCACTCAATATCAGAGCTACTCTCTCTCAACTTATCTGTGGCAAGAACAGGTGGTTAAGTCATTATAGTATACTGGAGGCCCGGTGCATGAAAATTCATGCACTGGAGGGGGCGTCCTTCAGCCCGGCCTGCCCCCTCTCACAGTCCAGGAGCCTTCAGGGGCAGGAGGTGACCCAGCAATCAGGGGAAGGCAACACCCCCATCACACCTCTGCTGCTGCTACTGCTGGCAGTGCAAGCCTCAGCTGGCCCTGGTTACCTGAGCCTTGGGTGGCCCTGGGCAGATGGGCAGCCACCATCTGAGGCTTGCCTGCAGCTCAGGCTGGCCCTGGGTGGCTGGGGGGCTGAGAGGACTTGGGGACTCCGAAGGCAGGTGTGCGGAGTGGCCGGACCCACCTGGGGGTGGCCTGGCCATGCCATGTTCCTGCCGCTTCAGCATGGCTGAGGAGACTGGGCAATGACATCTTGTGGCTGTGGGCACCACCATCTTTGAGTATGTGACAGTCAATTAGCATATTCCCTCCTTATTGGCTGTGGGCACCGCCATCTTTGTGAGGGTGTGATGACCAATTAGCATATTCCCTCTTTATTAGATAGGATTCCTACTATGAGGAGACCTAAATGTAAAGTAAAAATAGGAAAAATGACTGTATCAAACATAATAATAATAATAAATCTGAATATCTTTTTTCAGCAGACCATATACTGCAAGCGCTGTTGATAAATGTGGAAGCAAAATAGTCCACTCTGAGATAACCAAGTTGATTATATGTGAAAAAGAAGTTATAGCTTCATATTTCAAGGTAAGAGTCCTGACATTGAATTACTCTGCAGCATAATGAAAGGACTATTTTAACCCAGCAAGAACATTCTATTACAAAGCAACCCAAAAATTGAAACCAACTTATTACACAGGGCAAACCCAAAAGCAAAAATGGAATAACAAGTAATGCAAAAGGATAAAATTTCATACTTTGTACATAATGATAATCATTATTACATTAGATTGAATTTAGTACTCAGAAAGGTTTCTTTTTTTCTAATCTGAATTTAATTCTTTAAAGGTTCATTCAACAACCTATAATAAATTATGACCAGTGGAAACCTAAAGAAAAGTTTCTAATGACTTTATGACTGAAATGTATGATTTATACAAAGTTTTCTTTTCTTTCATATTTCTATACATTTTTTCAATTATGCTAAAATATTTTGAGATTTTTTTAGTCTCAGTTTTACCTTCGAGTAGACTTATGTGTTTATTAATTTATGTTCTACAAGGATGGCTATTTATTGCATCATTTGAAATGATTGCATTTTAATTTTTTTTATGTAAAAGGCTGCTTTGAGGAATGAACCAAATGAACCTGATGTACATTATCCCTACAGATAACTCACTGCACCATCATGAGCATGAAGCATGTACACAATGCATTACAGAGTATGCAGGGATACAGCTTATGTTTGCAGAAAGGAATGATTATTTTGTATTGGTGGAATCAGAGAAAATTTTTTCAAGAAAGCATCATTTGAGCTAAGCTGGACACATGGAAATCTGCATGAAGACATTTGAGGTAAATAAAGTAGAAGGAAAAAACTAAGCTTATTGTTAGATCTCTGTCTCTCTCTGACTCTGTCTTGTCTACCGTCTAGGGACATCAGACTATATACTAGTTCTTAAACACTCTAGGTTCTTGTAGCATTTACTTCACATTAATGCTCAGAATGTCCTCACGTTCCCTAAGGGAAACTTGTATACTAAGGTCAATCTCTCTCTCTCTCTCTCTCTCTCTCTCTCTCTCTCTCTCTCTCTCTCTCAGATCTCAATGTACTGTTTATTGTATTTTTTTTTTATTGTTTAAAGTATTACATATGTCTCCTTTTTCCCTTCCCCGGCAATCAGGGGAAGGTGACACCCCATCATACCTCTGCTGCTGCCACTGCCGCACTCCCACCCCAGGATAAGCCCCCACCTCTCCAATGTCTGTGTCCATTGGTTATGCTCATATGCATGCATACAAGTCCTTTGGTTGATCTGTTACCCCCTGACCCCTGCCTTCCCTCATAGGTTGGACAGTCTGTTCGATGTTTCTATGACTCTGGTTCTATTTTTGTTCATCAGTTTATGTTGTTCATTATATTTCACAAATGAGTGAGATCATGTGATATTTATCTTTCTCTGACTGACTTATTTTGCTTAGCATAATGTTCTCCAGTTTCATCCACGCTGTTGCAAATGGTAAGAATTCCTTATTTTTTACAGCAGTGTAGTATTCCATTGTGTAGATGTACCACTGTTTTCTAATCCACTCACCTGCTGATGGGCACTTAGTCTGTTACCAAATCTTAGCTATTGTAAATTGTGCTTCTATGAACATAGGGGTGCACATATACTTTCTGATTGGTGTTTCAGTTTTCTTGGGATATATTCCTAGAGGTGGGGTGACTGGGTCAAATGGAAGTTCCATTTTTAATTTTTTAAGGAAACACCATACTGTTTTCCACAGTGGCTGCACCAGTCTGCATTCCCACCAGCAGTGCACAAGGGTTCCTTTTTCTCCACATCCTCACCAGCACTTGTCCTTTGTTGATTTGTTGATGATAGCCATTCTGACAGGGGTGAGATGATACTTCATTGTTGTTTTGATTTGCATCTCTCTGATGATTACTGACCTTGAGCATGTTTTCATATGTCTCTTGGCCTTCTGTATGTCCTCTGTCGAAAAGTATCTAGTTAGGTCTGTTGACCATTTTTTGATTGGATTGTTTATCTTCCTTTTGTTAGTTGTATGAGTTCCCTTTAAATGTTGGAGATTAAACCCTTATCAAAAATAACATTGGGAAATACGTTCTCCCAGGCAGTGGACTTTCTTGTTGTTTTGTTGATGGTTTCTTTTGCTGTGCAGAAGCTTTTTATTTTGATGTAGTCTCATTTGTTTATTTTCCCCTTAGTTTCCATTGTCCTAGGAACTGTATTAGTAAAGATATTGCTAAGACGTATGTCTAATATTTTGCTGCCTTGGAGTCTTAAAGCTACCTTCCCTGGAGAGATTTTGAAGGTGTTTGAAGAGTATTCTGAAATGATCAGAGCTGTACCTTAAGAAGTTTAATATGACAACAGGGTAGAAGATGGTTTGAGCTAGTTGATAGGAAAATGCACTTGTGTTAGTATGAGGAAGTGAGAGCTTAATATTAGATAATGCCAGTAGTGTCTTAAAAGAGGGAGAAATAGTTATGTGAAAGATTTGTTACTGATCAAGTATATTTTGTACTTCCTTATCTGGGAGTAAGGTGATCCTTTAAAATAAATTGAAAACATAGGAGAAGAGGAAATGTTTGGGATGGAAAATAATTAATGAATTGAATCTTGGTCATATTGAGTTGGAGGTATTTGTGGGGCATCCAAATAGAGATAATTCAATGGATACTTGGAAATGAGGATCTGGACCTTATCAGGACTAAAATATCTAAATTTTGACTCCCTACAAAAGATCACTGAATTAATAAAATTAGACTGCGAGCTATGGGAGATACATAGAAATGAGAAAAAGGTAGTGTAGTTGCAATTATGTTGCTTTAAATATATTGTGCATAAATATTGGTGTCATCGACAGTAGGAAGTGACAAAATGTTAATATCTAAAGGTGTTTCAAAATTAAATGACTCCTTTTTATTAGTAGTCTACCTATACTAAGGGTTCATTAACAACTCACCAAAATCATCTAAGTCTAAGGGACGCAACATTTAATGGTTAGAGAGCTAAATATACAATCTGAGGTTAAAGGTTAATAGATAAATCTCTCCCAAAATAAAAGGAAACAGCAGAATACATTTCTATGAAATGTAACATTTACTAAAATGACCTTGATGAATTCTAGATACCATTTTTATGTTGTTTAAAGAAATCTCCACTAGATGTTGATTTAATTTTTAATAGGAGCAGATATTTTTTGTCTGTCTGTCAGATAATGGAATTATCCATTTAGTAAAGTTAATTTAAATAAAATCTATATATCATAGAAAAATGTTAAATGCATTTTAAAAGAGCATGAGTTTTTTAACCCTTTGCACTCGCTTGCTTTTTTCTCGATTTCTTTATTCTAATTCTAACCATGTCAAGTCACACTCGACATCTGAGTGCAAAAGGTTAATATTGTTCAGAAACAACATATTTAATTAGATTTCTTAACACACATTCTTCTGTCAATGATTCTACTATAATCAAGCTCTTTTGTTTTTGAAGGTTATATTTAGAATTAACTCAGAAATTAGAACTGATAAGGAAATTGCTGGTGTCACCAATATCTCAAATATTATTGTCACCAAGCAAGGGTTGAGAGATTGTTCTAGTTTTCTCTTGTCAGCAGTCATTTCAATCTAATTTCTTTAAATTGTTTTTTTATTGAACACAACATAAATTTTAATGTATTTCATATTTTTAATGTAAGACATATATATACACATTTAAAGATTGATTGACTACATTGAAAAATTGAAACTTTCTAATTTTTGTATTAATTTAACTGGAGCAATTTTCAGCTAGGCACTGGAAAGTATATACACTAATAAAAGAGAATGATGCAAATTGACCGTATCTCCGCGACACCAGCAGCCAATCAGGAGTGAGTATACAAATTAACCCAACAAAATGGTGGGTTAATTTGCATATGCAGGCACGAAGAGAAGAGTGAAGGCTCCACCTGAGCAAAGACTGAAGACTTCAGGCTTGGCTCCACGGCGGCCCGGGTCCCGGGTGCCAGAGGAAAACCGGTGCCGGCAACCAGGGGATGGAAGGCCTATTGCACGAATCTTCGTGCAACGGGCCTCTAGTAATGACATAATATCCCAAGCCTAGTCTCTTATAGGCCCACACCATAGCTTACTCAAATAAATAACAAACAAAACAAATTAGTCTTTGGAGATAAGATCCAAGAGACAAATATTTTTTTAGTTTGTTGTAAAGCTAATTAAAGTCTTTAATTTTTCCAGATTACATAAGACTATTTTGAACAGAAGTTATTTAATGATCTGATTTTTCAGAACATATTTAAATTATCAACATGTTTAAATTATCACACTTAATCATTTTGAAGAACCTCATAATTTATCTCTATAGGGTACTGAGCTAAATATATACAAATGAGTAAAAATAAATATGGCCCAAATATATGATTAATTTAAATTTGGTCTCCAAATGCTGAAATATTTATTAGGCATAAGTACTTAATAGTATAACTAACATTCAAAACAAATCTAGTTGATTCTTGTTCTTTTTGCCCTTTTCAAATAGGTGATGTAAATGTGAGCTAGTGTCACCTGTCTAAATCAACCATCATCTCATCCATATTGTTAGCTTTTCCTATGAAGAACATCTTTATTCTTCCTACCTTAGCAATTTGACCTCATTTCTTATGGTGTACTCTTCATTTTATGCACCTTCTTTTTAACCATGTGAATATACATTTACATAACAACTTCCTGGCCACATCTGTTACATCTTCATCCAGGAGTGAATGAGAGATTGCCAAAGAGAAAATCATTGCCACTGGCTCCTCTTCCCTAGGGGAAAAACCAATCCTGTTTGCATACTCTTTCCAAGAGTTACTACGAAGAAGGAGATCTTAGTCTTGCATCTAGAGTTTAGAGGGCAGAGATATTCCTGAGCAAATGAAACCCACTATCTACTTGTAGAGCCTTTCTTTAAGAGTTTGAGGTGAATGAAAAGCAATCAGGATTTGGATAGTCTCTTTCTAATTCTTTAATGAAAAGTAGTTTTAACTAATAATTTTAAGTATAAAGATGACTACTTTTGTATTCTCAGACTCTCTGGCACTTCCAAGGGTGTTTAGATAGATAGCAAGGAAGTGACTCATCCATTTGTCTAACTTTACTTAAATGCTCAATAGATGTTTAGTGGATATGATTACCATCTGTTTTGATTTATATATAAAATAAATAAAGGAAAAGGAGCTTTTTCTGACCTAAGTGACCTTAGATTGGAAAGTGGGCGGGAGAGAAGGTGTAAATATGTTTGAGAAAGACATTTCCAAAAGCTGAACTGAATTAGGAGAAGCAGAAGAAAGAACAGGGGGAAATTAGTCTAGAAACTCTAGAATAAAAACCAGACATATTCACTGGAATGAAATAAGGTGGTTGGAAGAAAATGAGTTATAGGAGCTGATAAGAAGTTTGGATGTATAACAGCTAGAAAGCCAGTTAAGTATAAAGTTCTGCCAGACATTTACCATTCGAAGCATGCAAAAATGGCTATAGGCAGATAGGAACTAGACACTGGTCTGGAATTCCAGGGTTGCTAGGACTCCTTTCATAGTTAGAATAGAGACAACTAGATAGATCTTCTAACATAAAAGAACTGTAGTATACTAGTAATGCGGGCCATCAAAATAAGATTTTAGACCACATCTTAGCTGAAACAGTGCAAATTCTTCACTATGGAATTAAAATTTAAGGTAGGATCTTGCTCACAAGAACAAGAAAAGATAAAATTGATACACACCATTAAAGGAAACCAAATAGTAAGCTGGACCTGATGCAAATTTTCTGAATTAGAACTTCTTTATTTTCCACTTATAGTGACAGAATTAGTTCCATATTTTTAGTAGATTTTTGGTTGTATATAAAAGTTAATTGCTCCAGAAGGAGGTATATAGAGGAAGGTATAAAGAGCACACTTTGTACTTTATTTATTAAAGATTTATTCAATCAAACATTTATATATTTATTGAGGTTCTCTTATAGTCAAGGCTCTGAGCTAAGCAGGGTACAAAAACATTAAGCTATCAATCTAATATCAGAATTTCTAAGGTCTAGTTGTGAGACAGATAAGCAGATAAACTTGATCTCTATGAAAAAAATTACTATATTAGGATAATTTTTAAAATGTTGTAGGAAAAGAAGAACAATACTAATCTGGGAGAAGTCAAGAAATATTCCTGAATAGGTGGTATTTGAAATTAATCTTAATGATATGTTTATTTAGTTTTTAGCTTAAGAAATTGAGAGAAAATAATAAAATATAGAGTAATTGATAATAATAATAGCAGCTAAAATTTATTAATAATACCTGTAACTTAGAATTTTATATATCTTCTTATGTAATCTTAACAACTCTGTGATATGTGCTAATATTTCCATGCAGAATCTAAGATCAGAAGAGAATCAGTCATTTACTCATGTTTCCAGAGCTAAAGGTGAAAGAGTTGGATTTTGATTATTTATTTTTATTTTGTTTTTCTTCAAAAACATATGCTGTTATTTTTTATATATAATAATGCCTATGGTATGTCCTAAGAGGGATGGGAAGTGAAGTATGTCAGGAGCATAAATTTTATTGCAATTTTTTCATGGGAATGGATGAAACTGGAGAGGCAAAAGGTAGTATTTGAAGGTTTTTGTATAATTAAGTTTATAAAAGAGAAAGAAAGAAAGAAAGAAAGAAGAAAGAAAGAAAGAAAGAAAGAAGAAAGAAAGAAAGAAGCTTAAGAAGAAATCTCAGAGATTCCAAGATGTCTACATAGTAGATAGAAGCTGAACCCATCTGCTCCAGGCCAACTGAAAGCTAGCTGAACTGAAATATTATAACCAAGGATTACAGAAGAAGCACATACTAGTAGAGATGTGTGGGAAGTTCACCTTTCAGACTCCCACGGCTGGCCAGGCCATGCTACCTAACTCAGGTCCTGTGGAGGTCGTCTGCTGGCTACACCCAGCAGTGACTTTAAGGGACACTCTTTTTTCTGTGGAGCCTTTTTATGGAGACATAGGCAGTGATTAAACTGTATAGCTTGGGAAAGAGGGATGGTCTCCCCACCTCAAACACAGAGCTGGTGCCCCTCCCCCACACCTGTTGAGCCACTCAGCCTGCCCAGTCCTGCAGGGTTCCATGGTGGCAGGGAGCCATGAGGAGCTGGAACATTCAGCCCTATCTGCTGAAACCAGCCACATGAGGAGATTGGAGTACTGCCCTGTACTGCTTGGTTCTGTAGTGGGGAGGGTTGTGGGGAACTAGGGAGCCATGAAGAGTTAGAATTTTCATACCTTGTCTGCCAGGGAGGCTTATGTCCAAGAGCCAGATGGGTGAGTCCTGTGCTGTGTGCCTACATCGTTGGGAGGTAAATCCAATTCCCCCTGTGAGTTCAGCCCAAGCTACCCCAGGAAGGGAAAGAAGTGCCTACATCCCTCCTACAGGCTTTCAGACACCACCCCCAATGGCTGCTTGGATCAGCCATGCCAAGTCCTGGATACACCTGCTGGACACTTTCATGGGAGAAAAGGAGAAAGGGAGAGTGGCTCAAAACAGGACATACAAAGTGTGAAACTCTGAGAGGCTCTTATCTGAAACCAGGATGAAGTGTTTAGTCCTCTCCTGTGGGCTGGGCTGGCGTCATTCCCAACAGGAGACCCTTAATTTATCCCTCTGAGCCTGGAGGCTGAGCTTGCACTTGCAGATGTGAACCCAACTTGAACCTGCAGTGAACCCTCCTATAGGGAACTAGAGTTGGAGATTCTGTTAGAGACTGAGGAATGTGGCTTTGAGGCAGGGACCACTTTTCCCTCGTTGAGTGCCTGATTGTATGATCACCAAGTAGGGGACCTACTAGACCTATCTTCCTGACCCTGGTTGTCCTGTCCGGCCAAACTCTCAACCTGTGGAAGTGGCAGTACATTGGACTCATTTTACAGTCTTGGTTGGACTCATCTTACAGTCTTTCATTGGAAAGCTCTGGAGGAATCAGGCAACCTCAGAGGGAGGCGGAATAGTTGACAGGTGGAGGAGGATCTCAGGGAGCCTGGGTCCTTTTACAGATCTGCCCATAGCTTTAAGCTGGAGGAAGTCAACTTGTTTACAAAGATTGGCCACTCCCATGAACACTGAGGTCCAGTAGAAGCAGAAAACAAACAAACAGTGAACTGTAGGGAGTGGCTCTAGGCTCAAGCCTCGGGCTGACCCATGGCAAGGCCACAAACAAGTCCCAGCCTGGAGGGCAGAGTTCTCCTATCATAATTAAGCCCGACCTTATAGCCCTCCCTAATTCCTTCCTAAGTAGCTAATGGGCTGTGGGAGGGCAGCAAGTGTTGACAAAACAAGAACATTTGTATACATGTTAATCTACCCTTGTTTTAATCAGACTATAAAATAAAGCATTGGTTTGCAGGCTGGGTCTTTTGTGTCCTCATCCAGGCACGGGAGATCCACCAAGCCCTAGCTGTATTCTCTTGTCTGTCTTTTCTTCAATCCTTCACCCCCCCCTCCTCAGGTTCACCCTTGGCAGTGCTGGACTGGCACAGTGAACAATATGGTAGCTACAGACAGGTAGTCCAAGGCTGGTTATATATAACATCTGAAAGCAACCTGTACCTAAAGTTCACCCAAGAGGACCCAAAACCAAGACAACCAGTGGTGGGCTTCAGACCACACCAGAGCTCGACCAAAGTAGTCATACATATGGCACACCCAAAGGGGGATTTTATCAGACCCTGTTGGGAACAACTCCACCTCAGGGGGAAGTCCCTGCAAAGCATCTCATATATGGATTGATGTTTACCTTTATAGTCATCCAGCCTGAAATGTCAACTCCATGCATAAGTGGGCAGAGAGCATTTAAGACTGAAATGAAACAGGGGTTGCACATAAACCACAAGTAATATGCCTGGTGCATGGAGCTCAAGTGATCTGGAAGACTGTCCCACTAAGCCCAATAAGACACCTTCATTATAAAGCCTTCATAACAAGCCTTGGAGTCATAGCAGATGACAAAATGGAGAGACAGAGATTAAATGAAGAGACAGAGAAAAATTCCCCAAACAAAAGAACCCAGAAAAATAATTAAATGAAATGGATGAAATGGAAGTGACAAAAATATCAGATGTAGAATTCAAAACAATATTTATAAGGATGCTCAAGGACCTTAGGAGAAGAATGAGTGATCTCAGTAAGAACTTAGACAAAGTGATAGTAAGCATTAAAAATGGCATTTAAGCCATGAAAAAGAACCAGTCAGAAATGAAGAATACAATATATGAACTGAATACATTAGAAGGAATCAGCAGCAGATTAAATGAAGCAGAGGATCAAGTCAGCAAATTACAGGATAAGATAAAAATAAGCACACAAGCAGAACATAAAAAAGAAAAGATACTTTTTAAAAAAATGGAAGTATAAGAAATATACAGGACAACATCAAGATTAACAACATCTGCATCATAGGAGTACCAGAAGGAGAAGAGAGTGAGCAAGGGATAGAGAACTTGTTTGAAGAAATAATGGCAAAAACTTCCTTAACCTGGTGAAGGAAAAAGTCACACAAGTTCAGGAAGCACAGAAGATCCAATCAAGATAAACCCAAAAGGACTCACACCAAGACACATCATAATTAAAATGGCAAAGGTAAAAGACAAAGAGAGAATCTTAAAGGCAGCAAAGGAGAGAAAGTTAGTTACCTACAAAGGAGTTCCATAAGGCTGCCAGCTGATTTCTCAACAGAAACACTTCAGGCCAGAAGGGAATGGCATGACGTATTCAAAGTGATGAAAAACAAGGACCTGCCATCAAGACTACTCTACCTAGCAAGGCTATCATTTAAAATTGAAGGCAAAATAAAGAGCTTTCCCACCCCCTCCAAAAAAGGTAAAGGAGTGCATTACCACCAAATTAGTATTACAAGAAATGTTAAAGAGACTGCTTTAAGAAAGAGATAAAAGGAGAGAGGGATATAAGTATAAAGAAAAAATGCCAATAAATAAGTACCTATCAATAATAACCTTAAATGTAAGTGGCTTAAATGCTCCAATCAAAAGATATAGGGTAGCTGAATGGATAAGAAAACATGACCCATATTTATTATGTCTTCAAGAGATCCACCTCAGAACAAAGAATACACACAGCCTGAAAAAGAAGGAATAGAAAAAAATTCCTTGGAAATAGAAACAAACAGCTGGGGTAACAATTCTCATACTTGACAAAATAGAGTTCAAAACAAAGGCCTTAGTGAGAGACAAAG
Source organism: Eptesicus fuscus (assembly GCF_027574615.1). Taxonomy (NCBI): domain Eukaryota; kingdom Metazoa; phylum Chordata; class Mammalia; order Chiroptera; family Vespertilionidae; genus Eptesicus; species Eptesicus fuscus. The sequence goes on from NC_072477.1 coordinate 82,860,285, forward strand.
AAGGTAACTCCATAATATTAAAGTTGATTGATCCAACAAGAGGATATAACCCTGGTAAACATATATGTACCCAGTATAGGAGTATATATATATATACATATATATACACATATACACATACACACACACACACGTACATACACACACACACATACACATATACATATATACATATGTACATATAAATATATGAAAATCTTGGTGGACATTAAGGTAGAAATTGACAGCAATAAAATCATAGTAGGGGATTTTAACACCCCACTGTCCACAATGGATACATTATCCAGAAAAAAAAATCAACATACTAAATTAGGTTTATTTAATTGATATTTCCAAAACAATTCATCCCAAAGAAGCAGAATACACATTCTTCTCAAGTGCACATGGAACATTTTCTAAGATAGACCACATGTTAGAACATAAAATAATTATTAAAAAATTTAAAAAGATTGAAATTATATCAAGTATCTTCTCAGATCACAATGCCATGAAACTAGAAATCAACTACAATAAAAAATTAAAAAATATTCAAACACATGGAGGCTAAATAGAATGTTATTAAACAGTGAATAGATTATCAATGAGATAATAAAAGTAACAAAAAAATTACCTGGAAAAAAATGAAAATGAAGACAAAACAAGTAAAAACTCTATGGGACATAGTGAAAGAATTCTTCAAAGTGAAGTTCACAGCATTACAGGCTTATTTCAAAAAACAAAAACAAAAATCTCAAATAAACAACCTAACAATACGCATAAAATAACTAGAAAAAGAGCAGCAAACAAAACCTGGAGTAAGTAGAAGGAAGGAAATAATAAAGATCAAAGTGGAAATAAATGACAAAGAGACTAAAAAAAATACAAAAGATCAATAAAACTAAGGGCTGGTTCTTTGAAACAATAAATAAGATTGACAAACCTTTAAACAAACTCATCAAGAAAAAAAAGAGAGAGGACCCAAATAAATACAATGAAAAAAGAGAAGCAAAATTTGCCATCACAGAAATACAAAGGATTGTGAGAAAATACTATGAACAACTCTATGCCAACAAACCACGTGAAATGAATAACTTCCTAGAAACATACAGTCTTTCAAAACTGAATCAGAAAGAATAAGAAAACCTGAATAGGCAGATTACAGCTAATGAAACTGAAGCAATAAAATAATCATATATAATAAAATGCTAATATGCAAATTTTCCCCTCAACCAGGAGTTTGACCAGCAGCTAGGCTGGCCAACCGCCCATGTGCCCTCCCCCTGGCCAGGCTGGCCAGACCCCACCCATGCACAAACTCATGCACCAGGCCTCTAATATCTACACTAATAAAAGAGAAACATGCAAATGGACCTTCTCCCGGCTACGCCCACCCGCAAATCAAAGCAAGTATGCAAATTAACCCAACAAAGATGGCGGTTAATTTGAATACGCAAGAATGGAGCGAAGACTGAAGACAGTGTAGAAGGAAGCCAAGCACTGCAGAAGGGAATGAATCTATGGAGAAGGGAGTGAAGCAGCGGATAAGGGAGGGAGGCGAGGTGGTGGCAGAGACAAGAGTGAGGCGAGGTGGCAACGGACTTCGCTCCCTTCTCTGCTTCGCTCCAGCTGCAGGAAGCCCTATTCTTGCAGGAATAGGCCCGAGGAAACCCTATTCTTGCAGAAATCTTCCTGCAACAGGCCTCTAGTAATAATAATAATAATAATAATAATAATAATAATAATAAACTCCTAGCAAACAAAAGTCCTGGACTGGATGGCTTCAGTCAAATTTTATCAAACATTCAAATAAAAACTAACACCGGTTCTTTGAAAAATTTCAAAAAATCCAAGAGGAAAGACTTCCAAGCTCTTTTTATGAGGCCAGCATTAGCCTAATTTCAAAACCAGATAAAGACATTACAAAGAAATAAAAATTATAGACCAGTATCACTGATGAACATAGATGCTAAAATCCTCAACTAAATATCCTCACATTGGATTCAATGATACATTAAAAAGATCATACACATTGATCAAGTGGGATTTATTCCAAGGATGCATGATTGTTACAAAATTAGCACATAACTAAATGTGATATATTATGTAAACAAAATGAAACATAAAAATCACAGAAAAAGCCTTTAATAAAATCCAGCACGCATTTATAGTAAAAAGTCTCAGCAAAGTGGGAATAGTGGTATCATACTACAGCATAATATAAGCCATCCATGAAAAACCTACAGCCAACATCATAGTCAATGGGAAAAAACTAAACACATTTCCCTTAAGATCAGAAATAAGACAGGGATGCCAGCCATTACCACTCTTTTCAACATAGTACCGGTTGTCCTAGCCACAGTGATCATACAAGAAGAAATAAAAAGCATCCAAATTGGAAAGGAGGAAGTAAGACTGTCATTATTCACAGATGTCATGATATTGTACATAGAAAACCCTAAATACTCCACTGAAAAATTACTAGATCTAATAAATTTATTTAACAAAGTAACAGGATACAATATTAATATTCAGAAATTGGTGACATTTTTATACACCAGTAATGAACTATCGAAAAGAGAAATTAAGAAAACAATCTCATTTACTATTGTAACAGAAAAAAATAAGTTATCAGAGAATAAATTTAACCAAGCAGTTAAAAGACCTATACTAGGAAAACTATAGGAGATTGAAGAAAAAAATTGAGGGAGATACAAATAAGTGGAAGTATATACTGTGTTCATGGATCAGAAGAATTAACATCATTAAAATATCCATACTACCCAAAGCAATCTACAGATTCAGCACAATTTCTATTAAAATAAACTACCAATGGCATATTTTACAGATCTAGAACAAATATTCCAAAAATTTATATGAAACAATAACAACAAAAACCTGATTAGGCTCAGCAATCTTGAGAAAGAACTAAGTAATAATAACAATAATTATAATAATTATTATTAGTACAGTTTGATATCAGTGGAGGTATCACCACTGATATCAAACTGTACTATAAAGCCATTGTAATCAAAACAGCCTTGTACTGGCATAAGAACAGGCATATAGTCAATGGAACAGAACAGATAGCCCAAAAATCAACGCATGCCTTCACGGTCAATTGATATTTGACAAAGGAGGCAAGAGCATACAATGGAGTAAAGACAGGCTCTTCAATAACTGGTCTTGGGAAAATTGGACAGATACATGTAAAAATATGAAATTAGACCACCAACTTATACCATATATATGAAAAACTCAAAATAGTTAAAAGACTTAATGTAAGTCACAAACCATAAAAATCCTAGAAGAAAACATTGGCTGTAAAATCTAAGACATCTCTCATAGCAATATTTTTGCTGATGTATTTCCTATGGCAATGAAAACAAAGCAAAAATAAACAAATAGGACTATATTGAACTAAAAATCTTCTGTACACCAACAAAATGAAAAGAGAACCCCCTGTATGGAAGAACATATTTGTCAATGATACATCTGATAAGGGGTTAATTTCCAAAATACATAAAGAACTTATACAACTCAACACCAGGAAGACAAACAATCCAATTTAAAAATGGAAAAAGGACCTGAATAGAACTTCTCAAAGAGAACATACAGATGGACAATAGACATATGAAAAATGCTCAACATCACTAATCATCAGAGAGATGCAAATTAAAACTACAATGAGATATCACCTCACTGTCAGAATGGTTATCATCAATACATCCACAAACAACAAGTGCTGGTGAGGATGTGAAGAAAAGGGAACCCTAGTGCACTGTAGGTGGGAAATAGACTTGTGTAGCCATTGTGGAAAACAGTATGGAGTTTTCTCAAAAAATTAAAAATGGAACTGTCTTTTGACCCAGCAATCCCACTTCTGAGAATATTTCCTAAGAATCCCAAAACACCAATCAGAAAGAATATATACACCCATATGTTTATAGCGCCATTATTTACAAGGGCCGAGATCTGGGAACAGCCCTAGTAACCTATCAGCAAATGAGTGATTTAAAAAGCTGTGGTACATTTACATAATGGAATACCACTCAGCCAAAAAATAAATAATAAATAAATAAAATAAAATAATAATAATAAAATAAAATAAAATAAAGAAGAAACTTACCTTCTGTGACAGCATGGATTGACCTGGAAATTGTTATGCTAAGTGAAATAAGCCAGTCAGAGAAAGACAAATACCATATGATTTCACTTATATGTGGAATCTAATTAACAAAATAAACTAATGAACAAAATAGAAACAAAGGCATGAATATAGGGAACAGACTGACAGTTGTCAGAGGGGAATGGGAACCAGATAAAAGAAGGTAAAGGGATAAGACAAAGAACATATTGCATAATCCAGAGACACATACAACAGAATGGTGGTGGTCAGAGGGAAGTGTGAGAGGGTGCTGTTTGGAGGTGTGCAAAGTAGGGGAAAATGAGGATATCTTTAGTAGAGTCAACAATAAAAGTAAAGTTAAAAAAAAGAGGAAATATTCTTGCTTTCTAGGTCCCAAGTATGTGATAAATTGGGGCTATCTGGTGAAGTGAAATTCTAACTCTACCCTTGATCACCATAAGAATTAAAATTAACAGTTATTATAGCCATAGAAAAAAATAAAACAAAAATAAGTTCTAAGAAAAAAGAAATATCAGGTGATAAGTTTTACTGAAATGGAAAATTATTCATTAATCTCACTTGAGATGAAACTGTTTTATTCTAAGATCTGTAGATTTTGGAACTAGAAAAAATTTAGAAAATTATGTTGTTAAAATCTTCAGATTTACAAATAAAAAGACTTGAGATCCAGGTCTAGAAGATAAATTAGCCTGAAATTAAGGCTTCTGTAATTCTGCTTGGGGTTCTACTAAGCCTGCACTTCTCCCTCTTAGAGCATGACATGTACAGCCACATTTGAAGTGGAAAAGTAAGCTTCTTAAGATGAGAGAACAGGAAAATAGTGTATAAGGAAGTTGAGTAACATGAACGTGGGGACTAAGAAATTAGTTATGGAAGTCCCCATTTCTCTGTTGCTGTTGTTTTTCTTCAACAGAACTCAATTAACTAATGTTTTCAATTTTGATGGTTGAGATTCCACAGTGTGTTTGGGTCCTGGAAAGTACAAAAGCAATTTTCAGATTATTGATAATGGCAAACTTCAATATGAAGTTGATTTGTAATGAATGTTACAATAATCCAGAAAAGTCAATGGCCTAAGTATGTTCCTAAAATTATAGCCTTTAATACTAGGATGATTTTGATAACTACAACTATTAATAAGCCTGAGAATGATTTATTCATCTTTTAATCAAGGACTTTCTCATAAAAACAAAATTGAACTCACTCCAAGTTGATCATAGGAAAATGCTGAAAGAAAGAAAGAGAGAGAGAGAGAGATAGAGAGAGAGAGAGAGAGAAAGAAGGAAAGAAAGAAAGAAAGAAAGAAAGAAAGGAAGGAAGGAAGGAAGGAAGGAAGGAAGGAAGGAAGGAAGGAAGGAAGGAAGGAAGGAAGGAAGGAAGGAAGGAAGGAAGGAAGGAAGAAAGGAAGAAAGGAAGAAAGAAAGGCAGGCCTCAGCTGTGTCCTAACTGTAGACTTTTCATTACTGTTGACAATGAAAATGAGAGTCAAAAAAGAACACAGCTGGAATTTTAACCCTCAAGTTGAGATCAAAGATTTGGCAGTTAGAAAAATCATTCTTTTGACTTGTAAACAAAACAAATCTTATATGGATGTCAGAATAAATAAAGTATTTCTTTTTTAAACAGTTACTGTTTTGGCTAAACTATACTCATCATACCTATTAAGAGATTTAAGGTAGGGAATTTATCACTCTTATTGCCATCTTAACCTCAGACACAATTATTTAAAATGAAATAAATATATACTTAGCAAACAAGGAAGATATATTACTAATTGTCCACTGGGCAGTCAATTGCCAGTTAGAGTAGCCACTTGTGTAAACTCTGTCAAACATGCTGACCCAAACACGTCTCCAGCGATTTCCAACATCTGGCTTAAAAGCTTCCCTGTAATTATTTTCATTTTGCATAAGAAAAACTCACTAAACCCTGCATCTGTGGTGGTGATATACAAAACATATAAATTTGGAGGGATTCATTAGATAATGCTGAAGAAAATGCACCAATGGCTCAATGCCATTTAACTCCTGCACTTTTGGTGAATAAGCCAGCAGTGAAGTCCTTTTACTCTTCAAAAGATTATACATATGATACAGTGTTTCTTGACTTATTTCTGCTGTGGTTTTGCTGGAGTGTTTAACATGTAGAGATTGCCATACAGTAAAGTTAAACAGATGTGAGTACGTTTTCCTGATGTTCTTGTCATCTCTAATTTTGTACAGAAAAAGACAGGTATTAAGATGATACAGATATCAGATACATAGATAAGAGATATTACCTAGAATTTTTTATACTCTAAAGTTATTGATCTTATTTTCTTGAAAGACTGCTTAAAACATATTTACCATATTTTATCAAGCATTTTCTAAATTCTAATAGTGTACACACATATTGATTCTCAAAGGACTGCAAATCATTTACAATCCTAAATTATAGATACAGATATTTATGAATAAAGTACAGATATATATTTTTTCTGATATCAAGAAAACCTTTCCATTATATCATAACTTGATCTAAATATGTATTCTAATTGTATATTGGAATGCGACAATAAAATACTACTTGATTATACTTGGATTTATTAACCTTGGTTAAATATACTCATCATATATCAAAATGTTCAGAATTGTTTTGAAGATACGTTTATTTTCTCAGCTCTCATCTTTGGTTAGCTATTTCTCTGAACCTGTTCTAGGGAAACTGGAATAGTCTAAGTTGGATGATGTATATTTATTAGCTTCAGAATCACATCTGTGTGCTTGGATTGGAGGAAAGGTCATAAACACAATGAATGTTGCTAGGAAACCATGCCTTTTAGTCAATTTAGTTGTGAAGTTGAAAGGGATTTTTGGTACAAAGATGGGCTATTTGTATAGTACAATGAATAATCATTTTATTTTGATCTTTGAATTTATCATTTAAAAATAACACTTTTCATTAGTAGCTTTTCCTATTTATTACTTACTTGGATTTCAAATGTTTGAAATTCAAGTTGTGAATGTAGCTTTCTATGAAAAGGAAAATTTGCTGCAATTTTCATTTAAAGAAAATAACCTGTTGACAAAATTTAGGGATCTTTAGAGCAAGACATATGAATCATAAAAAGATTAATAATCAAATAATAAAAGTCAAGGAACAAATAGTAGCTAAGTCCCTTGAAATAGCCATTAAGAGGATTTTGAAAACTCAAGTGCTATAAACAATTCTGACACTTCTTTTTGTGTTTCAAAACTACAGGACTGTATTCTTGGTAACTTTTCACAAAGATTAATCTAAAAGGAAACAGACATGATTTACTGGTCAGCAATGATTGGATGATCCTTAGACATAACTAAGTATTCTAATTCCACAGGACTGTATTTGCCCACTTAAGTACCTAATTAGAAGCTTATATTGTCTGTGCCTATAGTATTGATTTAGAATCAAAATGTAATTTTAAGCATGTAATTTTTTATTGGCTCCATTTTGCTTGAACATTTAAGTAGTACTGAGGGTACAAGTTTGATAATGACAAACCTAGCAGGTTAACATTGAAATAGACCTCTGGTTTTTTGAATATGTGACTTACATACCTCTTTTTAATAACTGTTTCTCCCATTCCATTTGATTCTGGTGGCTCTGTTCAATCATTTGCCTTCTTCCCTCCACAGGGGTGAATATGTCACTCAGGCTGTCCAATCAAAATAATCCATGGGTCACATGTATTTGAGAAATAGAAAGAAGGCCAGTGTGAATAGAGCATACTAAGGGGTGAGGTGGTGGGAAATGAGGTTGTGGAGAGAGGAAAAAAACAAATTGTGTAGAGACTGTGGGCCAGAGTAAATAAATGAGATTTTACCTAACTATGGCTGGAATCCTGGAGTGATGCAGGAGTATGACAAGATCTCATTTATGATTTTGAAAAGATCACATTAGCAGCTAATTCAGAAAGGATTGTGGGGCCCAGCTACCATTTAGGAGGCTATTGAAGTAGTGCTGGTGAAAAATGGTACTGGCTTGGGCTAGGGTAGTAGAAGTTGATGGACTCAAAATAAGTTTTGAAGATGGAGCTAACAAGCCTTGCTGGTGTATTGGATATAAAGCATGAGGTTAAGAGTGGGATTAAGGATGAAACCTAGAGTATTAGCTTGAACAACAAAGTGTGGTATTGCCTTTGAATAAATTGTGAAAACAGGAAGAAAAAACAGTATTGAGAATGCAATTAAGAGTTTTGTTTTAGGCAAATTAAACTTGAGAATATTTCCAAATGAATATCTTAAGTAGGCAGTTGGTTATGCTATTTTAAAAGATAGGATCAGAGTATACCAAGTTTTGAATCAATCATAAATAGCTCATATTTAGCTCTTTGGGGCTGAATCACCTATGGAGAAAGTATCTATAGGAAAAAGAAGAGAAGACGATGGCAAATTTCTTTAAACATCACACTTAATTTAAAATACAATAGATGATTAAGAATAAATTTGATCATAAAAATGCACTTTTATCATTATTTACAAAATACTTTTTATACTACATCATGCCCATATTATGCACGCATGACATAGTATAAAAAGTGAGCACTCTATTCCTATCACTCTGTAGATGAAAAAATTGATCATTTAGATATTAGATCTCAAGATTCAAGACCTCAATGCTCATAAGCGATGGAGTTAGACCCTGAAGAGATAAATTTATAACTTGAAATCTTTGCATTTATTGTTATACGATTTTGGAATCTCTTCACTTTCAAAGTTACAAGGCCCCCAGGGCTATAACTGAGGCAATTTGCTTCTACAGGAATATCCCAATTTATGATGCTCCAGTTCCAATGTCTAATTAGTTTCTCTAATGTCACTTCTTGCTGCAATTTGCCTCAGAGAGTTTCTCCCTCTTGTGCTCTATTGCCACTATGCTATGAGCCATCAAAATAAATAACTAAGACATATAATTATCATGAATATAATAAGTCTTTGGGAGACTGATTAGTTATATGTCATAACCTTACTGCATTGTCTTGAAACATACATCATGACTATTCAGGGCCTTTCACTTATTTATTATTTCTTTTTTATTTTTTTGCATCTGTGTTATGAACTTTTTAGCTTGCCAAATAAATGACTTCTGATGTCAACTGCAATTTTCAATAATCATGCATCTTTTTCTTGGACCATTTACTACACCAGTCCACATTGATAAGAGTCCCATAGAGAGCTTTCACTGTCAATTTCTCAGATATCTGTTCTAAAAGGTCAAAGGAAAGGTTTGCTTGTTCTCTTAAGACAATAAAATTTATGAGAAAACAATTCCAAGCTAGATCTTAATAAGGCACATTAGAAAAATGATCTCCTTTGTGTGTAAATAGGGTCTTCTAGGAAGCAAGGCTTTCTCTACCTAGAGGGCTAGTCACTACTTCTATCTTCTCTCATTTCTACAGATGATACTCTTACCATTTTCAACAGCATGGATGGAACTGGCGAGCATTATGCTAAGCGAAATAAGCCAGTCGGAGAAAGATAAATATCACATGATCTCACTCATATATGGAATATAATGAACAACATAAACTGATGAACTAAAATAGATCCAGAGACATAGAAGCATGGAACAGACCATCCAACCTCAGGAGGGAGGTGGTGGCAAATGGTGGGGAGAGAGATCAAGGAAAGGACTTGTATGCATGCATATAAGCATAACCCATGGACACAGTCAGTGAGGGTTGAAGGCATGTGCTGGGGTGGGGGGGGCGGAGGGTGGGAATGAGTGGGGAGAGGTCAATGGGGTATTCATTGTAATTCTTTATGTAATTCATATGTAACACTTTAAACAATAAAGAATTTTATAAAGATGATCTTTAGGTCCCTGTGCTTTTTGCTTTGGCAAAAGGAGTTCCATGCTGCCACTATTGCTTTCCTCTCACCTCCTGTGCACACTAGATCACCACCATGTTTAAAGTTGTTGGGAGCCAGTCCATAATATCTCTTCTTATCAGTAGAACCCAGAATACTGTATTTTCCAAATACTTCCTGAAACAATAACCAAGGGATTTAACTTCTATTCTTTTAGCAATAAGAGGTATTGAAAGAATTTTAGAAGAGAAGTAGCATAGTTTTGAACAGATTCTGTTGGAACAATGTAAATGATGGTTTTGAAGGGATGATGATGGAGGTGAGCAGAACCATTTGTGACAAAGTTTCCAATGAGAGTAGGAAAGGGTATACCCAATAACAATCAGGATAGATAGAAGAGGATATGTTTTATAGATATTTAGAAGGTGAAGTAATGTAAGACTTGGCCATTCTTTGGAATGTGGATGAAAGATAGGGGATAATAAAAATGACTCCATTACTGCCTGAGCTAGTAGTAAGTCATGTGATGAAATGTGGTAGATGTAGGGAGAAAATGGGTTCTCTCTCGGCTGATTTAGTTTAAAGTGGGTCTGGAATTTTGGAGAGAGTTCTGGAGGCCAATGAAAGAAATATGTGAAACATTATGATATAAATGGTCTTAATGAGCCATCTCTACCAATAAGATTACCTACAGAAAGCATTTCAAATAAGAAAAGAAAAGATGGAACACTATAGAAAGTCCTTTTGTAAGTAGTTTGAAAAAGAAAATCTCACAAGCAATAGATATGAGGAGAATCGGGAGAATTGGGGGGTCATACATTCTAATGGATGAAAGAAAATAAATAAGATAGTGGCCACTAGTACTGAAAGCTGAGGGAGCTAAGACAGATGAGAACTAAAAATTATCCATTGAATTTGGCAACCAGATGATGCATCTTTATAGGGAGATTATTAGCTATGGGGTGGTAAGGAAAGAAATCCAAGAGGGTTATAGAGTGAATATGTTTTAGGAGTTGAAGAGAGAAAAGCTATTTGAAACTCTGATTAGTATAGGAGAGAGAGATGAGGCTATGATTACAGTGGGAATATATTTTTAAAATAGTTTAGTCCCTTTTTTAAACTTTGAGATAGGAGATGCTTAACTTTGCTTGTGTGCTGGAAGATAAAATACAGTAAGGTGAAATTCACAATGGAGAAGATTCATAGAGTGGGGTCTCCTAGGGGATGGAAGGGATGAGATCAAATAGATAGAGAAGTTGCCTCGTGTGGAGGAAAGAGTATTTTATACAGAGAGGCCATAGGGAAGTCAGTAAGGGTGTATACAATAGCTTTGGGGTGAAAATGAGAAATTTTCAGTTCTGATGGCATAAATGTTCTCAATGAGACAAGTAGGAAGTTAAGGTCAAGACCAAGCAATAGTTTTGGGTACTCCATCTTTCCCAAGATACCTAGGTAGAGTAACACTTAGACTACAAATAATTAGGTTTTTGGGTGTGCGTGTGTGTGGTGTTTTAATTTATCTTTATTATTGAAAGTATTAGAGAGGTCCCTTTTTTCCCCATTGACCCCTTCCATCCTGTACCCACCCCTCCTAGGCCTTCACCACACTATTGTCTGTGCCCATGGGCTGTGTGTATATGATTAATCACTCCCTACCGACCCCACGCACCCCTGCTTTCCTTTGAAGATTGTTCTGTCTGTCCTACGCTTCTATGTCTCTGGTTCTATTTTGTTTTTAAATAATAAACACTAAAGCAATCTTGTTTAATATGTTAGATTACAGCAAGTACGTAGTATTATGTATCAAATCCTATCTGCCATTTCCTCAGAGCATTACCAGTATTAATTATATCTACAGTTAAGTTCTAGGCTGGTGAAGTCATCCTATTGCAAGATCTTTGCATTATTAATCAACTGACACAAGTGTCCATTTTGTATTGTATCTTCTTTTAAGATTAGTCAAGAGTCCTACAATTTAAGAAATAAATTTACCCTAGTTTTATTTTAAACATTATTCACATTAAATAATCAAAGGTTGTAACCATAAAAGTAATTTTTTTCTCATAAATTTTAGTCATAATTATGATTCCAGTACATATTCCAATTAGAATTTGTCAGTTACAGACTGCAATCTAATTAATTGAGGTGTTGCTCACCTAATTAATATCTATAGAGTTTCTCACAAATTAGAAAAACAGAAATCATAAATGCTAATATCACCTCTGCTATATACAAAACAAAAAAAACCACACCTTTATAAATGACTCAGAGAAGTCTTGAAGCTATTGTTGCTATACATTGCTATGAGAAAAAAAAATTAGATATTTTTCTAAAAGGTGGAAGGATGGTGTTGTGGTTAGAAGCAGAGACTACGAAGTTGAACAGATCTGTAGTCAAGTAATCATTCCATCACCTACAGACACATGGCTACAACTTCTTCCTTTATAAAATAAGATTGATAGGGGTGCTCATCTCAGTTTTACTACTAAAAGAAAAGGCCAGTCATGTAAAATGTTGAAGAAATAGTTGACATAGTAGACACTTAAATAAATAATATATAATTTACAAACTACTATAATAAAATAATATAAACATCCCTGCACAGCATGAATCTGCTTATATACTCACTTTTCCAAACCAAAATGAGAAAGAAGGAACAACTTTCCAAGAATTCAAAATTAGCTCTATGAAAAGTCTTTTGATCTTTATTTAGATAAAGGTGTTTTTTTTTAATGACAAGAAATGGGGACTACTGCAAAGATTAGGATATTCATGTAGGTATACATGTTGTGTGTGTGTGTATTATAAAGACAGTGTGAAAAAAAGAGAATATCAATGTAGGATTTACTTCTAAATATTGCAAGAGATATATGAGAAAAAATGTACACAATTATGTTTGTGAGAGGTCAGCATTAGTAATAATCTTGATAATCTTATGAATTATCACTAATCAGATTTGTATCATCAATCCAATGACTTTTTCATTGCACATATATCACTTTTATGATATAACTAGAGGCCCAGCGCGATTGAAATTGCACGAGGAGGCACCCGCGGGGGGCTGGGACCTGACTTGTGTTGTGTCCACTGGGGGTGGGCAGGCTCTCCTGTGTGTTGTGTCTCCACTCCAGCCTGCCCTGAGCCCCAGCCTGCCCTGAGCCCCAGCCTCCCCATGGCCACTGTGGCTGGGGGCAGCATGCAGTCCCCTCCTGCCCATCTGGGCACACAGCTCCTCCTGAGCGGTCGTGACGCCCAGCTAATTAGCATATTCCCTGTTTTTATGTATATATATATATATAGATATTATCTCTTATTGATTAGTCTTAACCAACTCGGATAATATACCTATGAAAAGTTATGCATAGATATAGTTCTCCTATCTAGATCTATCATGCTCTAGGCCTAGAACTCTGCCTAGCAATTCCAGGCAGAAATTTAAGAAAACAAGAGCCTTTTTTTTTAATCCAGATTTTAAAGGTCCTGATATAAGAAACTTGAGCTGTAACTGAATCTCAGCCATGTGCTCTTTGACATTATAAACAAATGACATAATCCCAGCAGATCAAAATTTCCAGGAAATAGGCATTTTTGCCAATCTTGTGCAATGCTGTGTTGCTGTACATAACAATTCCTAGGCCAGTGGTCGGCAAACCACGGCTCGCGAACCACATGCGGCTCTTTGGCCCCTTGAGTGTGGATCTTCCACAAAATACCACGTGCAGGTGCGCATGTACAGTGCGATTGAAACTTTGTGGCCCATGCGCAGAAGTCGGTTTTTGGCTCTCAAAAGAAATTTCAATCGTTGTACTGTTGATATTTGGCTCTGTGACTAATGAGTTTGCTGACCACTGTCCTAGGCCATAAAAAGGCTCACTAAATACTAGTGAGTTTGGGTGAATAAATAGTTGTCTGTGTCTTCCTCACACAGATCTGCATGGTCACTGGCAATGCCTTCCTCATAAGTAACTCAGCCAGTGGAATGTGGTACCACTTGTCATGTCACTCTGTACTCTCTGCCTCTCAGTTGCTAATGGTGGACGAAATAATAATGCCTCTGTTAGTTTCTTCATCAAAATAATTAGTATTGTTCAGATCTATCCAGACTGTTTTGCTTATGTAATGTGTGACATAGCCAATCAATAATTGTAAAGTGCTTTGAAAACATGGACTGCTAGATCCAAGTTCAATATTATTATATGAGCTTCCAGTGTGCTAGCACAGCCATAAAGGTCAAAGCTATTTTGAACAGCACATAGAAAGGCATACTGACGTAGAATAGAAAATAAATTGTTTTCTTTATAACAAGGGGGCTAGAAATTGGGGATATTTTAATTAAAATGTTTCTCCTATTTGGAGGTGCTTAAGAACCCCCAAATAAGAAAATTAATTAGAAGACAAAATAAAGAGGAAAGACATAACAACACTATACCAAGTATTAAGGGACAAGAGTAATCATATTAGGATGAGGAACTAAAGATGTTGATCTGGTTACATGAAAACTACACTAAATAAACTAACAAACTACAAAAATTTGAAATGCTTAAAAAAAAAAGAGACACTGAGTCTGAGAGTTAAAGGAAAGACTAGAAATACAAAGAAAAGGAAAGAGAAGAGTAGAAAGAAGAAAAAAGAAAGTCATTGATATTTGAACCATATAAATAGTTATTGAAGTAATCACAATTTGATTTGACCCATTTTAAAAATTGTGAATAACTGACTCAGCAGCAGTATCAGCATTGATGATGTCAAAGGTCAGTATGTATCGCCATCACAGTCCAGATCATCCAGGGTCGCAGCCTTAAATTAATGCAAATGGTCCCCACATCCAGGCTAGCTCATGGGATGTAAGTAAAGTCTTGCTATTTAGAATAATAAAAGAAAGTCTGGAAAAGGATCCTGAAATTGTATTATAACAAAGGATCTCTACTTCAGCAGAGCCAACTTGTTAAGTAATTTTTTTCTTATACCTTATATAATTTCCATGATTTTGTGAGCTACATACTATGTCAAGTATTTGAAATCCCAATATTTAAAAAAGAGCATTTCCACTTGCATTCAAGCATGCTTATGGAGCAGGAGGTCAAGCTAGAAATTATTCACCCACGGGAATGTGTTTTCATGGAGATTTCTTCCCGTAAATTTTATGCAATAAAGTCTACGAAGCTCTGGTCCAGAGAACCACAATATATTTTTATTTTAGAGACAGTATTTCTATTATTAAAAATATCTTTACCGGTGAAGAAACATTATCAGTCTTAATTGATCTTCTCCAATCTCCCCTACCAACAATGAGACCCAATATTTCAGAGAAGTCTCCATTTAAGAGCATGGCTACTGCTCAGAGGGCGATGTGTGCAGTCCCTGGTTTTAGTTCTGTTCTTGAGGCAATAGATTCTACCTGTCAACTCAATAATATATTTCTGTAGTCCATGTCCCCTCCCCAGGCCCCATTCTGGAGTGATGTTTTCATCTTGAATTGTAAAAACAGTTGCAATCACCATATCCTATGCTACCCTTGTACCATATTTTCTAGTTCAGCATTTCTTTAAAAGCTTAAATGTTTTACTGTTTCCACCAGCTGGACCCTCTTCCATTCTTAAACATTCCCTCAAATCTTTAGGCAAATAAAAATAAAACACTCCCCACCATTCTTTTTAACATTATTTCTTTAAATGATGACCTGTTAACTAATATGTAACTGCAGATAAACAGCCTGTTTGCTCAAGAATTCTAGGAACTAATTTCAGAAGAAGCAGACTCCAACCTTCAGACATTCCAGGTCTAGGATATTTGCTGACCTTCAACCAGTTATCTGAACAGACTGTGTTGGCTTGCACATAGTCCCCTCAATGGAGAACTCTCAATCCCCTCCTCTCCTTCCCCTCCCTCCTGACAAAAATCCCTGCCGGTGTCCAGTTGTTCAGATGGTCTTTGCGAGGTGAGTCTGCCACCTTCTCAAACTTCCAGTTCTTGAATAAACCTCCTTTCCTTCCACCAGTCCCTGACTCTTGGTTATTGGCTATTGAGTGGCAGGCACTGAACCTGGGTTCAGTATCACTTGCATGAAAAGGCGGTGACATGAAAGATAAATCCTGTAGTTCCCAATGAAAATACTTAAAAATAGTTGAGCAATTCCCTAGGCTCAGTGTACCCACCAAAGGCTCTGCCTGGTGCAGTTGAAGGAACGTGCACCAAGCTCAGAGAGAATGCCCAGAGGAGAGTGTGTCTTCCCCCTCACCCGTTGTCAGTGCACTCCTGTGGGGTAGCTAACATTCTATCCGCACACAGACAGCAGGTAATCCAGAGGAAACGAGTAACAACAGTGCACAATTCACTGAGAACAATTTGCTAAATTAAAGTCTCATTCCCAT